>NC_060258.1:7580361-7880361 GCF_921293095.1 Ischnura elegans
GCGATGCAATCTTGGTAGGAGCTCACTTAGACTGTGCAAATATTTAAATTCCATTTTATCAATTTACTCGCATTTTATGGCATTGCAATGAGAATGAAAGTGCACGGGATGAGTTGTCCCAACAAAATTAATTTAACGACTTATTGTACATACTTTCTTCAACCTTAGTAGTTCATTTAACATATATACAGTGCTTTATTTTCATTTTAACGTGTCTGATCACAGATATTCATGTATATCATTGCGGGTTTTGCATTTACAGGTCATGGATACACAGGCAAACCGATTGCATACATTTAGCTCTCGATTTAAATTCACTATTGATAGTGGATTTAATTTATGACACGGGTTATCAAGGATATGGAGAAAATTAGGACAATCTTATTTAATTTTTAGTTTATTTCTATACAGGAGACTTAGTAGTTACCATTTGTTTTCCCTTATTTTTTGGTTCCCATGGACCTTTACACTAATATATTTATTCCGCGACTTATTCATATAATTTCGTTAACAAAGAGTATATGAATGAATGAATATTTTATTACTTGCCTTGGGGCATTAACACTCAGGGAAAAAACTACCCAAAACATTCAGCAACCTCAACAGAATAATCAACAATTTGAAACAGAAAAATAAAAAATTAAATAGAAGTTCATACCGATTTTACGGTTAATCAACCTAACACTGAGGTATAAAGAAACTCCTATAACGAATGCATCCACGAATTATTTTTGTTGGTTAACGATGAAACAACAGGAATAAAATACTTTTATTAATTATGGAAACTCAGCTACTACAAGCAATTACGACAACAGGCACACAATAAAAAAATAAGTTACACGAATATTACACATTATTATCGGAGTTGAGTATCAATTGAGCACTTATTTTCCATGCAGCGAATAAGTACCTCTGATGACTTCACCACGCTAGGACTCGTCCAAAACATGAAAAATTATATTAGGTAAGACCTTCTCTTATATCTGTAAAGTCTACTTTTAAATGCAGAAACAGGATATTCCGTTGATGAGTATACGATATAAGGCAAGAAAATAAAACCACGGCTTAGGCTGTTATGACCAGATAACAGACATGCCAGCAATGTTGTCCGTTGGCTGTAGCTGGGCTGAACATTTACGGTAAAAAATAATATTTTAAATCTGTGCTGAGATAAGACTTAAGCATATACACGAATATTTCTTCTTCCGAATCCATTTCCTTCAGTGACTGGACACGTCACTTACAGGAAAAAATTAAATTGTAACCTAATAATCAGATATGTCTAAGAAGTTCTAGAAATTCGTACAAAAAATAATCTTGCCATGTAATCTGTGATAGCTGAAATTAATTAATGGGAAGTCCCACTCTTATATCTGTAAAAAAATGTTTTTACTCAATAATTCAAAACTGGATATTTCATGAATGAGTGTACGTGACTTAAGACACGATGGGGAAGACAAAATCAACATTTTTTTCATTTATCTCCAGATGGCTCAATTTGCCATCAAAGTTATCTTTTCACGTGTGGAGGGACACAGGAGTAAGTGGTCATGTATGCAGAATTCCATCTAGAGGAGGCGATGGCGGATTTACATGAAAGATAAGGATATGAGAGGTGTACAGGAGGAGGATACGAAGACGATAAGACATAAAGTAGAAGGAGATAATAAAAAGCTACGGGGCATTCATGGAAGATTGAATCTTGTGAAAGGAGGTGTGCACCATTCCAACGTAACGTTTTGCACAACGAAGATTTTTAATGTTTGGAGAAGACGAGGGAGATATTAAGTAATTTGCAATAGAGTGGGGGAGGAAGATAAAGTAGTGAGGAGGATAACCCGGCGTTTACACTTTGAGTGCACTATATCGGCCATGGAAGTTAGAGAAATTCGAAAGGGATTTTATATCGAATTTCACCTGAGATGCAAGCTATGCAATTTGGACACTAGAATACGAACTGAAGACCCCAAGAAAAAGAATTTGAAGGTCAAAAAGACAATGGCAAGTGATATCATGGAAATAGTACTGTAAATTTATAAAGTAATGTTACATTATTGGTTATAGTTAGTAGTTGGAATCTTACGCGATTTCTTGCAAAAGTAACTCCAACTATGTTTCTTATAAAATTTGTGACATAATATTCCGCACCACAAATTTCATCGTCCAAACTTCCACTTCAGGTCACTGCCATGATATGCAGCGGACAAGACTATTCGCCGTTTGCGGAAATTAATGCAATCTTGGCACTTTGAGTGCCGGCCGCTAATGTTAAAGCCCCACTGAAAAATCCAGCCATTTTTAATAAATTCGCAATTTTTTTAAAACAATAGAATATATTTAAATCGATGTGTATTTCAATAAAAATGGACTTTGATCTTCTTTGTGAATGAGTTAAATAGCATTCATGGCGAACTTTTAAATATATTATTTAATTTTGAAAATCTACTGTTTTTGGAAAATAAAAAAGATGCAACAAATGATGTATCGCCATAAAATGCATAATATTTTTTGATATGCTAAATTTGATCTAATTAAACCATGGAAATCATACAAAAGCATTGTTCCAAGCAAATCATTCAAAATCTTGGATGACAAAAAGGGTCACTGCACCCTCAACGAACGGTTCTTTCCTCCAAAGAATTTTCACACAAAGTAGGCTGAGATGAGGGTGCCGGTAGCTACAGACTTTTCGTCCTCAAGACATCAAAAGAACTCTTTTTCCATTGAGCAGTTGCTTTTTGAAATAACTGAACCACTGAGCAGTAAACTGGAAAAGTACCATCAGCGAAATATTACGGCTTCACGTAAACGAGGTCAATAAAATAGATGGACGATAAATAATATTACGTCCATGGCAATCCTCACAAAGATAAGCAGGTCGTAATATTACGGCAATGGCACGCAAATTGCTCTCTCAGGTGAGTCGAACCATAGGTATCCTACGTTAAGAGCCGTACTATGGAAGACGTGATCAATGGGAAGAAAATAAAATAAATTAACTGCAAAATGGACAATATATCATTATTTCCTCGTACTATTA
The DNA here is from genome assembly GCF_921293095.1 of Ischnura elegans. Taxonomy (NCBI): domain Eukaryota; kingdom Metazoa; phylum Arthropoda; class Insecta; order Odonata; family Coenagrionidae; genus Ischnura; species Ischnura elegans. The sequence continues at coordinate 7,583,402 of NC_060258.1, forward strand.
AGCAGTACTGGATACAGAAAAAATTCAAGGAGGGCCCAAAAGATATTTTCGCCTACCTATAATTCTATTTTAATGAAAAATAATCAAGTTAGTAGCAAAGTTTTGGATAGTTTTAGTCAAACTGGTTTCACGCATTTGCAAGACAATGCTGTCTTATGATATAAAAAAGTTACAATTGTTGTTCTATAATGTTCGCTAATGCGGGGAGCCCCGCAAGAATGGACACACCCCCGCCTTATGCCCTCAATATGTATACGCCAGTGCTATTAAGGATAACAGACATGTCACTCGCGAGGACAATTCATTGCATCTTGTGTTTTTTCTAAACTTAAATGGATTTTCTATAAGAATTACAGATCATTTGCAAGTTTTGTCTATGCAAGAATATGCACGTATATTTAGTATTATGCGTAATGATTCTTCGACCATGCGCTGCTCTTGTATGCTGCATGCTGGTGATCAGTTGCGCAGAAAGAGGGGTTTTGGGGGTTAAAACGAGCTCCCCCCCAGAGCTCAGAGAAATTTTTAAGTTTATCCGTTTTTCTATAATGGATAAATATTGCTAAAACAATAGTGTAAGGATTAATAAAACATTCCTCAGGAAGACGTAAAACTCTCTTTTTGTACAATTTATCTTATAAATTCCGAAATTCATTAATATCGCACTTACAGCTTATCCTGGTGGGTATTCCATACCCCCACACATCCGATATTATAGTTGCCCTATGCCTTAATCCCTAGCTGCGCCCCTGCTGGTGATAGATCACCCCTTGCCAAACACCCTAGAGGTTATTATGTGGATGTAGAATACTATGCTTAAGGAAGAACTTTAAAGGCATAAACGCCATTATTTCGAGTTCATATTGAACTCACCCGGACGACTTATTTTACATGTTGAATTTATTTTAATACTTTTTGTTTTTTTTTCTTTTATTTTTTGAGCCATTTTTTCGTCATATTTTGTCTGTGCAAAAATTTTCAAAAATGACCCCGCGAGGTTCACACTTATCAATCAGGGATAGACATACTGACCGATTGTTAATTTAAGATTTGATATTAGCGTATTTGTCTTTTAATCTTTCGTTTCACGAATCGATACATGCTTAACGTGAGCAAACTCAAACTGTGCGAATTTTTATGCCTTTTTATCAATAATTATATTTACTTCAAAGTCATATGTTGCGCATGCTGATTTATCGTGGACCAAAAGTATTAATTTTCGAAAATTTCAAGTGAGAATGAATTTTATATTTTAGTCGCGTCCCACAAAAAACACAAAATACTTTTAAATTGATCGCACAACGTCTTAGCCATCCGATTCGCATATTTAAATTTTTATTTAATGTTATCGACCGTCAGCTACTCCAAGGGGCGACTCAGCTTGGATTTTGGCGTTCCCAAGGCAGACACTGTGGACAACGGTTTCAAGAAGAAGCTTTAATAACATATTTTATCACCAATGATTCCATCTTCTATTTGATTGCATTGAAAGTTTCCTGCAGCAACACTTCCCTCTCCTAAAGCACACAATCATTACAGTTAAAATAAGATAAAAATAAATCTGACAGGTTTAAATATTGTACCAACACGGCAATTTCTTAACTGGAACTTACCTGTAGGAATGTTCCCCAGAGAGCAAATCATCTGCCTTTACCGGAATCCGAACCTGAACTTGTCTCAAATAATGTATCGCGAACATTTTCGAGCAAGGTTGGTATGAATAATTTATTCCATGCGCTGTTCATCCTCGTTTTTCTTTTAAAATGACCACTGTGAGTCGACGATAAATTACTCAATAATGACTTCAACGTCTTATAGCAATAAAGGGATTAATTCTAACGAAGAGGCTGGTATTAAAATTGAGACGCTTATAGGATGTTTCTTTGACACAAACATGAAACTATTCGAAGATTTGATAAAGTTTCTGGGCGATAAGAAGCAATTCAAGTCATTCAGGAAGTTCTCTGTCTGCAGCTATCAAATTCTCATCGCTCTGCAAATATTTCGACTCTCAGGGTTAACCTCTGAGTCAGGAGAAGAAATAGAGAACAATTGAAGACGTAAAAGCGGATAGCTCCCCTATTGCGATATCTTATCTCTCCTAAAATCACCATCAATAGATATGTATACATTATAGCTATGCGGTGTACATATTAAGTTAACTTGGACCAAAAGTATTTATTTTTGAAATTTTAAATTGATCGCACAATATTTTAGCCATACGTTTCGCATATTTAAATTTTGGCGTTACGTTTTCGACCATCACCTACTCAAAGTATCAATATAATTGGATATTCGCGTTCCTTAAAGCTGCCCTTCCTCACCCACCATGTACAACACTTAGTCGTTTCTCGTAACATTTTACCTTGAATAACTCTTTTTTCAACATCTTCTCCCCACTTAGTATTCGGTACATCCATACCTTCTGTCTCCTCCGTATCTCATCAAGAAGCTGCCTCTCCTCACCCACCATGTACAGCACTTCGTCGTTCCTCGTAACATTTTACCCTAAATTACACTGTTTTCAACATCCCCTCCAAGCTAAGTACTCACTCTATCCACACCTCCTGTCTCCTTCGTATCTCATCTTAATGTTCCTATCCTCACCTACCATGTGCAGCACTTTGTCCTTCCTCAATACAATCTACCCTTCTATAACAATGTTTTCAACATCCCCTCCCCGCTAAGTTTTGGCTCCATCCATACCTTCTGTCTCCTCCGTATCTCATCTAGTATATGCCCCTCTTCACCCACCATGTCCAGCACTTCGTCGTTCCTCGCAACATTTTACCCTCTATGACACTGTTTTCAACATCCTCTACCAGCTTACTACTCACTCCATCCATACCTTCTGTCTCCTTCGTATCTCATTTTAAATCTGCTTATCCTCACCCACCATGTGCAGCACTTCGTCCTTCCTCGTAACATTTTACCCTCTATAAAGTGTTTTCAACATTCCTCCTTGATAAGCTCTCGCTCCATCCATACCTTCTGTCTCCTTCCTTTCTCATTTTAATGTTCCTATCCTCACCCACCAAGTCCAGCACTTCGTCGTTCTTCAATGCAATATACCATCTATAACACTGTTGTCAACATCCCTTCCCCGCTAAGTACTCGCTTCATGCAAATCATTTGTATCCTCAGTATCTCATCTAGAAGCTGCCTATCTTCACCCACCATGTCGAGCACTTCGTCCTTTCTCGTAACATTTTACCCTTCATGACACTGTTTTAAAATTCCCTTCCTCGCTAAGTACTACCTCCATCCATATCTTCTGTCTCCTTTACATCTCATCTTAAAGCTGCCTCTCCTCACCCACCATGTCCAGCACTTCGTCGTTTGTAGTAAAATTTACCCTCTGTGACACTGTTTTCAACATCTCTTCAACGCTAAGTACTCATTCCATCTATACCTTCTGTCTTTTTCGTATCTATTCTTAAAGCTGCCTATCCTCACCCACCATGTACAGCACTTTGTCGTTCCTCGTAACATTTCACCCTCTATCACACTTTTTTCATCATCTCCTCTCCGCTAAGTCCTCGCTTCATCCATACCTTGTCTCCTCCGTATCTCATCTTAAAGATGCCTATCCTCACCTACCATATCCAGCACTTCGCCGTACCTCGTAACATTTTACCCCCTATACCACGGTTCCCAACATTCCATTCCAAATCCGTACTCACTCCATCCATACCTTCTATCTCATTCGTATCTCATCTTTAAGCTGCCTTTCCTTACCCGCTTTATTAGTTATTTGGCACCTTCGTTGAAAATATTCTAAAATCACGAAATCTGAATCATGAAAGTCGATGCATCCCCAAAAAAGCTGTTTCATACGCCATTACTGGACGTAGAAACGATTAAACCGTAGATTATGGAATGGGAAATCTAATAGACAAATAAAAACGTTGCCCACAATGTTGCAATGTAACGCTGCCATTTAAACGTTTTAAAACGTTGCGTCACCGTTAACATTACAATGCAACATTTGTAACGTTGCTACAACTTTGAACCAACCTTCTCTGCTGATGTGGTTGAAGGACGTCCGAGTTGGTGTGAGTCATACAATTTTCTCTGAAAATTTGTGGTCTGAAGTTGCGTAACTTGTAGTGGAGAAAGCTTCCCCCGTTTCTTTAGGGCAATCCTGAGACAGGGTATCCAGGAGACATTTGGTGGCCCGGAACTATTTTCTCTTTCCCCTCTCCACCTAAAGAATACTTACAATGAGAGCTTTTTTCTCGGGCCCACCTGTAATTGGAGGCCCGGGGCAAACTTCCCCGTTGCCGCCTGGGCGACTCATAATTCCCTCACAGATCCCCAACAACGTTATCAGTGTTCATAGTCATAAGGGGAAGGCATGGGCGGACCACACTTCTTCTATATTCAGGCCTCATACCATTTTACATCCTCTTTTTCTCTCCTCCACTAATATCATTTTTACATCGAACTTATATATATATATATATCGAATATCACTTTTAGATACTTCGAACGATATCACTTTTATGGCGGGAAAAGATATCTAACATACGTCGGCAAACTCACCTGATGTAAAAGTGATGTTGGTGATATCAAAACGACATCAGAGTGATATAAAACTGACTCTTGATGCTGCTTGCCTGCACGCTAAGCATTCCAACTTGTTTCGCCTTCTCTTTGCTATATTACTCGTCCAAAAAATATGTAAACCAATTTGCGCCTACGGTGATGGTCTGCACATTTATCGTGTTAATCACACGATAGTTATAATTTTTCACACCTTAAATACTCTAGTGGAACATTCACATGACTCAGTAAAAAACATGTTATGTGGTATTATTTAATTACAGCCAAATAATTAACCCTTTCCCTAGTGATGACGGCGGAGTTAAAAATATGCGTGCGGCAGGACGTTTTTTGACCACGACGGACGCAAATGTTTTTCAGAGAATTTCTTACGTAGGCAAAGGAATACCGAAAATAAACGTTTTAATTGCTCTTCCTCTTTTATGAAACCCATGGATGAGCGGATTCTTAAAGTCTTCGCGAAGTTTCGGGACAAATGGAAGCGGGATTTAGGCCGACTTACCCTCTAAATCAGGGAGCAGGTACCCGAACCCCTCGTCGTATGTTACAACTCTCTGTGATAAGGGACCGCGGTTATTCAATTGTTCATTCAGTTTTCGAAATATATATTTGTTCCTTTCTCAAAAAAGTAAAGCTAAAAATTGCATTCTTTGTCTTTTAAGCAGCATTTACAATTTCTAAACGAAATTCTACAATAAATATTTACTTATATCTCCATTTCAGTAAGGAAAAAAATCAACAAGGAAATTGTTGCTGCATTAAACGCGTTCATACTGACGGTTTAGCTTTACTCAAATTGTAAGTATTCTCGGAATAAAACAGGGAATTGAATTCGAAGTCTGCAAATTACGTGAAACCATCCATTATCCATATAGCTCATTCATTTAAACAAAGCATGATTGACCGTGAGCCTATGCCACCGGTAGGGATATAAACTCCAAAAAGAGGGAGCCCCACTGCCCTCGGAGATAATGCGGAGTCCCCGCTAGGAAGGGTCCAAAAAGGTTGGTGCTGAGAGTGCGGCATTATCCGTGAGACCCTTATTATAGGACACCCTGCAAAAATGCTCCGAACATGGGCTCAGTCATGCTAAGGCGATAACTCCACCGTTTCAAATGGGTTAAAGTATTATTTATCTCACTGAATTAATATGAAAGAAAGACATCAAAGTTTAGAGCCCTAACTAACCACGTCTTATATGGAACGACCACCAATACGAACACCAAAAACATAATACTCTGCCCATGTGGTCCACTTTTACCAACGCAATTCCCTTAGGTATAATGAGTTGGTCTGAATAATTTGACATTTGTGGCTTCCAGCGGATTATGGAAAAAAATATTACCATTAGAGACAGTGGGAATTGCCGATGATATCGAGTAAATATCCATTTTGGAAACAAACCATTCCATTAAAATGAATAATATCTCACGACCTCCAGTCAATTTCTTCCTAAATATGAGAGGTATAATTATGCAACCATACATCTGGAGGCACACACAGTATTTTCGCAAAGTATGACGCAACTAGTAAAAGTCCTAGCCGTTATCTGAGTATATTGAATCATTGTACATGCCTGCACTATTATTTGAGCACAATGATTGTACATACCCGATTTGTGCTACAAATTATATTTGGCAGTTCTAAATCTGCACTAAATCCTCACGTACCTTTGACAGCCGCAACAAATACAATTAGCTGGAGTACTAACTCCAACAGTCTCCACGGCAATAAAATTACTATGCGCCTTCTTATTTGTTGAAATTTAACTCTTACCTGTCATGATTATTTCGGAAGTTGACTGCAGAGAGCTGATTCCACTGGAGTTCTGCGACTTTCAATGCTCCTTCTCTTCGATGCCCAGAAGTCTTCCATTTCCGCGTCGTCTGGATACATGCATTCCTCTTAAGCTACAAAGTTAACGCTCAGATCTGATGCCAGTCCTGGGACACTTACCAGCCCACCGGATGTGGCGTTCATGTATTCCTTTCGATGAGCTGATTCAATCTCTAGAGCCTCTTCGAATCCTAATTCTTCACTCTAATAATACAGCGCCTTGATGTATATCTATCCTTGATCCCTAAAACCAGCTGATTTTTCAGTACTTGATCGAGGAAGGCTCCAACGAAGGAAGAGAACCTCTGGCACACTCCCTTATTTCAGCAGGAAACTCCAATACGCCATTATCAGACTACATATGTTGAAACGATTACTCTCCGCAATGACAGGCTTTTAATGGCAAATGTGTTCCCTATATACACGACACAGTTTATAATACGGCTATGCTGCGTGTGTTTAGTTCACACTACTTTCGCAAAATAATTTTTGGAACCATAACAATTGTTAATACATAATTATTATATAATAATTATCAGAAAGTTCTCAGTTGAATGAAAGTACAGATGGACAAAATTTCACATGCCGTATGTCTTCAAGTTAAGGTTCCTGAGTCGGCCGCGTTCGGGCGTCAATGAGCTTTGCGTTGTTTTCACCACTGTTCATAGTGATATTTATGAGACAACCTGTGAAAGACTTTGGAATTATATGTGAAACCATAAAGTGAAGTCTTCTGAGTGACACAATGGGAAACTACGGACACTAAAGATGAGATAAGACAATGAATTGAGCGCAACCAATTTCCTAATGAATCTATCTTAATTAGAACGTTCTCTCTCCAATGTTGACTCGATCGCATATTGTACTTTAGCCGACGAAGTTTTTTTATATTAAGTACTTATTCATAGATTTGATTACTACGGAGAATCGACACAAAGATGGGTGCCGATATTGGATCGCAGTTTTTGCTACGGTGAACGAAATGCCTTATTTGGATTTAAAATTATAGTCAATTTGACATGAGGTGAGTCATAACTTTTTGTATAAGACGGTAATGAGTAAAATACTATTACATGGACCCTTAAATATCCTGTTTTAAAATTTCCATTTTGTTTGAGAGTATTTAATTGAGTACCTACAATGGCTGTAACTACGGCACTCCGTTGAACATCATATTTACATTTTTAATATGCTAAAATGTAGTTATAAGTTAATGATGCCAGATGTTCAGAAAATAGGGGTACCGATTAAAAGCGTCACGGCAGTTCCTACAATGTCAAACTTAATCAAATCTATGGCAATTCAAGCAAGTGCGATATTTTGAAGTCTTAAATTTTGGTTCCACCACCAAACCACTTCTCAACGATTGAAAATGCTCAACGTGGAGATTATGCATTCATAATTTTTGGCCAGGTGCTTCTAACGCTTAACGAAAATATCGGTGAAATTCTTCTAGTAGTATATTATATTTCAGATAAAATCATCTCAAGACAAGGTCCATGCATTACATAAGTACATATTTAAAATGATAAATTTTCCATTCAATTATCCTTCATACATAGACGGGATGACAACTGGTTGACTACCAAAGTTACCCTAGCATTGTTGGAATTCCGTTTGAAAATTAAATTCCCTACATTTCTCTGTTGAACAACTTTGAAGGGCAAACAATTTTCCGTCATATATTAGTAGCCAGCAAATTTTATTGCCATTAGAATATAACAAATTATTCCATATTTATAGGGGCGCACATATTACACTACAACACATTGATAGAATTTTTAGAGACATACGTATGAAGCAGTATTGAACCAAGTCTGTAAGTGGTGGCTGAGGTGTAGGTCTACCTTTGTAAAATATACGCAATAGATCAATTTATGTGCAATGATAAAAGTATTTTCATGACATTATAAATTCATTTATTTGGCTAACTTAATCTCATACTTCTAATTAGAAATTATTATGCAAAAATGATACATAATAAAAATAATAATAAATACTAATAATAATTATATGATAAAATGATAATAACACTTCTCTCCAGTATGTCTACGAAAATGAGCCACTAAGTAGTGCAGTCTCGAGAAAGACTTTTCACGCTTGTTTCATGAATGAGACCTCTCTCCAATGTCGGCAAGCATGTGGGAATCAAGGATGCTCCCTGAGGGAATGTCTAACTGCACACTTTGCAGATACAGGGCTCCTCTCCACTGTGTGTACGAATATGTCTCACTGAGTGGTTGTTATTCGAGAAAGATATCACATTTTTCGCATGAGTTAGGTCCCTATGCTGCGTGTGTGTACGGATGTGTGTATAGAGTCTGCTTCTATCAGTGAAAGATTTGCAGCAAATGATAAAAGAATACGGTTTCCTTCCTGCATGGGTAGGCATGTGGAAAAGAAAGTTGTCCCTGCGAGTGAAGGACTTGCTGCGCACATTGCAGATGTGAGGATTCTCTCACGTGTGTGTCCGTACGTGACGTTTGAGAGAATTTGGTTGAGTAAAAGATTTTTTGCAGATTGTGCAAGAATAAGGTCTCTCTCCCGAGTGCGTGCGTACATGCGCAACTAAGTTGCTTTTAGCAGAGAAAGACATTTCACACTCACTACATGAATACGGTTTCTCTCCCGAATGTGTACGCGTGTGGGTAACAAGCTGGTTACTCTGAGAGAAGGATTTACTGCACACCTTACATATAAATGGCTTCTCTCCCGAGTGCGTGCGTTGATGTGTCACTAAGTTGCTCTTAACTGAGAAAGACTTTCCACACTCGTTGCAAGAATAAGGTTTCTCTTCCGAGTGTGTTTGCATGTGACGTTTGAGAGAAATCGGTTGAGTGAAAGATTTTTTGCAGATTGTGCATGAAAAAGGCCTATCCCCCGAGTTTGTTCGCATGTGTGCGCCAAGAGAAGAACTCACAGTGAAAGACTTGCAGCAAATTCTACATGAAAAAGGCTTTTGTCCCGAGTGTGTGCGTACATGCCTAACTAAGATGCTCCTATCAGAGAAAGATTTTTCACACTCACTACATGAATACGGTTTCTCTCCCGTGTGTGTACGCGTGTGCGTAACAAGCTGGTTACTCCGAGAGAAGGATTTACCGCACAATTTACACGTAAATGGCTTCTCTCCCGAGTGTGTTCGCATGTGTGGGGCGAGAGAAGAACTCACAGTGAAAGACTTGCAGCAAATGCTGCATGAGTAAGGTTTCTCTCCAGTGTGGGTACGCATGTGGGAGACGAGGGTGCTCCTCTGACTGAAGGACTTACTGCACACGTTGCAGACGTACGGCTTCTCTCCCGAGTGTGTACGGAAGTGTGTGTTGAGCTGGCTCTTATTACTGAAGGTTTTGCTGCACGTGTTGCATGAATATGGTCTCTCTCCCGTGTGTTTTCGCATGTTTGTGGTGAGAGAAGAACTCAAAGTGAAAGACTTGCAGCAAATGCTGCAACAGTAAGGTCTCTCATTTCCTTTTTTCTTCGGCCCTTGTTTTTCCCCCTCCAGCCCACATGAAGTCTTCGATGTGGTAGGCTCACAAGAACTGCCACTTTCGCTCGACATAAGGGCAGTGAGAGACAATTCTCTGATTGATGACTCTGCAACGGCATCAAAATTAGAAACAACAATTAGTATATAAATCTCCCAATACATGATAAAACACCATTTTCAAAAATCACGTTCTGTCATGTAAAGTATCAATTCTTAAAAGGGCCAGATTTCAATATTCTCATCAATTTTAAGCCAGATGTTTGAGTTTGTTTGCATGTTTATCGATGGCTAAGTTCTCACAACACGTACCTCAAATTCGGCCGGTTTGAGACTGGTATCTTTAATTGCAATAAAATTAAAAAATACAATGCAAGTAAAATTCTTCTTTCTTTCCAAATGAGTAAATGAATACCTTTTCTTCAGTTCTTTGAAATTTTGGTTTTCAATTTCAGAGCATAAGTAAAAAAATATTTCTTTTGCTCTCCTGAGAAGTTGCTAATTTTGAAATACGTGTTGCAAGAACTTAGCCATCGATATGTAGTTGTGTTTATGTATTATATATATATTTTCTTTCCTTACATATGAATTTATACGTATGTTTGCGCTTAAGGCGTCATTGTGAATGAATGAAGTAGTATATATATAAATATTATATATATATATAATTCTAATTGAATATGTCGCATAGGAAAACACATATTTACATGTGATTTTCTTTGTTGAATTCAGAAAATAATTTTCTGTCCCTCAATGAAAAAAATATTCATTTAAGGTCCCCATAATGAGCAATCATAGGGAAAAGATTACTGCCCCTAAATATACTTCCTGTGGTGAGGTGGATAAAACTGACCACTAGAAACATAATCTATCGAGAAAAAAATCAGCATGGATACTCACGATCATCACAATGCAGAACAAAAATACCAAACTCCTACCATTATGGGATTAAAATGAAGCTCGGTTGTTTCTAAGCCATACTGATTTCGTTCCTGGGGCATTTATCTTAAGTCTACATAATTGAAACAATATTTCTACTCAAAGGAAGCTTCGTACTTGATCACATGTTAAACCTTACAAAGCTAATCCCACGGTGAAAGGGTGAATACGAATGTGGTCATTTAAAAGAATTAAGCCGTGTCCCAACTCGTTAGCCATTAGGCATCATGTATTTAGCCAGCCAGATTCTGGGCAGCCAACCACAAGGGAGCATGAATTGGGACATCCTTACGCAGGTGCTGCCATCTACTGGGCACTAGGCCAATGCAAAACAAGAGATATTCGGAATGATGTGAACAAATGATGAACAAAACCCACCCTAAATTGTTAAAATGTGATGTGTCAAGTAATTTTGAGTACTAGATGTCGGAGAAGAGTATTTAATCATAATTTTAGTAACTTAGACAACCTTTTTGTAATAGTAAAGTAGGGGTAAACTTTCAAATTCGTATTTTTAGTTCCGTATGGTTTTGTTAGAGGTTTTAGCTAAGTTTGTGGCGAAATGTTAGCGTATATTCCTTTTTATTAGTTTGTAATATTTCGTCGTCTCTCAACCAAGTACTTTTTCGAATTCCTTATATTTTAGCAAATTAATTTCTAGTTTTGTACTATTAAGAACAGGTCTATTTAGTCTATTCAAAACGATTACCGTCTGACTTGGGAATTATTTTCAAAATTTATTTAAAGTATGCTTTACGTACATAAATCAGGTTTCGGTATCATCTTATAATCACTATAGATTTTAATTTTTGTTACTTATTCCGATTCCAATTTCGGGACTTAGTCCAATAACATATAATAATAATAGTTTATTCTTACGGGTGTTAACCTAACGTACAAAAAAGTGTTACATAAATAAGAATTTAGACATTGTGTTACATAATTAAGTATATATTAGAAGCATATAAACATCAATAAGCATTATTTAACACGTTAAAATTGTAAACGGTAGCAAAAGATAACATGTGATCGGTATAAAATGTTATAAAATAACATATACATACCTACATAAACATATAAAAATTAATTAGCATTAAAATTAACGCCGCCTTCTCTTTAACTAATTTCTCCGTAATTCTTACACTTCCATTAACACAATTTCATTATTATAAACAAAATAAAAATTAATAATTATTCGAACAAGTCTCAAAATATCAACACTACTTGCAAACAAGTACTATCCCTTGTTGACACCCATGATGCCCTTTCTCCTGAAGACGCTTTGCACGCTTTGAATCATGGGAAAAGTGGGGCGAAGGATGCACTCCTCGATGCCTAAATCTGGCGGCTGCGTTAGCTGCCTAAATTCCCTCCCTTATGCTGGCTAACGAGTTGGGACATCCTTCCAAGATGGCGTCATGGCTAAATCCTGGAATTGGCATAGCCAAATGGCCAATTGGGACACGGCTTTAAGCTAATTTTTGAATTATTTAAAATGGACCTAAAGCAAAGATAATTTTTACATTCATTCGACCGGGTTCCATGCTAACATTTTCTATGCAGACTGAAATTTACTTTTAAACACACGAATCTCACACCATGTGCTCCATTATTATTTATTTGCTATAAACTAGTCTCGATGTCCATATTGTCATTATCATGACTAACAAAAGATTTCACAATAAACATACAGATGACTTATTCAGTAGGATAGTTTTGTTCCTTCTAAAACAAGGTCAATAAAAGCAGTAAAAACCGCCAAATAATCGCAAAACAACGCGTAATAACCTCGTCAAAAAATCATGCAGTCTTCCCCGTCAAGGCTGTCTGCTTCGCCGTTCAACCTTGGGTGTCTGGAGGTCCCCTCCCCCCTCTCAAAACAGAGTCAACAAACTTCCCAGGGTTGAATAAGTCCTGGTTTGTTTTACCCCCACCACCCCCTTAACCCGCTATATAACCAGAGTTGATTGCAGTAGGAAAACATTCTTTACAAATCAACGTCACCATGAACACCAGTACAGCCGCTCTGCATAGACATCCCGAGGCTTACCTTGAGGGTACTGAGCTCGTGGTGGAGAGGCAGTCAGATTCGGACACTTACATCATCTACATCCCTCATCGGGGCACAGATTTTGTGCTCACGGTACTTTTTAACGCGGAGTACTGTTGTGTATTCCGACATCAGAACAAGAAAATTGAAGTGGTTGGGCAGAAGGTGACTTTCTCCGGCTTCCGGAATGAAGCAGGGGCAATCGTGGAGAGATTTAATGTAACCAGTCAGGATAACATTACCGATCCGGGGAAGCGACGCCTGGCGGAAGAGCAGCGTCCGATCATCTGGTTGGATGTGCATGAGTGCTACCAACCTCAATTCCGCTCAAAGGCAAAGGGAGGAGGAGGAATGATTCAAAGGGATTGTGTTGATGGTGCAAAACCTGTGTGTTACACGGACCATATACAATCAAAAGTGAGATACGGTACCACAGACACTATTATAGGTACTCGTCTGCATGTAATGAAGTTTATACTTAAACTTGAGAAAGATGTGGATATTTATTGAATAAAAAAACTTACTATTTAAATTGTTGTTATGATTTATCCTTCAAAAATAAAAGACCAAGGTAAAAATAAATAGATATTTATTACAATAAATTTTACATAATCATCCACACACGGATGAGTTGGTTATATTATTCACCATATTCACAGTTTCATAGTTCATATCTCCACCTCCACTAATGTTATATTGTTCTTGAAATAGTTGAACAGCATGTCTGAGCGCTGACAATCCTCCAACACTCTCATTTAAGTAATCATACTCTAGTAAATATCCCACAATGCAATCGTACCTTCTCATTTGCACAAAATTGTAAATGATTAAAGAAAACGTGACCAAGAAAAGAAACGGAACAATACAATTTACTATAAAATCTAACATACTTTATTTTTTTCACACCAATCCGCCAGCTTAAAACAATTCTTTCTAGCACACTGCTGATTTCCATCCATATGCATTTCAATTAAACATCCCTCATTTGTAGTTAATCTTTTTAACGAGGGACAACCATAAAGTTCCAGATTGACCACACAAATTCCCTTGGGAAGAAAACGGGTTAAGTAAGACGCCTTTTGCGCACCCTTGGTGAATAGTATTTTGTACTGCTTTGTATAGTTGTACAGTATGCTCTCCAAATCCTGATAATCTACGTCTCCAGAATATTCAGTCAAGCCGTGATAGTTATTTCTCAGCCAGTATGTCTCTTTTGTAGAAAGCAGTCTCGGTGGTAATTTAAATAACCACGTATTACAACATTTATTCTGTACAGCAATGATTGCCAACTCCTTGACGATAAAATCTCCTTTGCTGTCCGAGAATCCTTGAAATTCGATAATGGCGCTCATCGCGATGTATGTTCAACTTACAAGGTTTTTACGCCCAATGCCAGGGGTTGAACTTACATCAAGACTCTCTAACTTACAGAACTCTCATTCGTGCCAGAGGTTAAAAAGCCTTTCACTCACACACAGGCTATTCATCAGCCAAACCATATGTTATGAGTGCCATCTCTAATTCAAGTCGTTCAAAATCACAATCTGTGATGTTCTTTGCTAGTTTGGTGGCGAGAAAATGTCTCACTTTGTCACGACCAACCGACAGTTTCTGGAGGAAAAGATCTATCAGCTTGAAGAGTTTCACAAATGCAAACCACTCATCTTCCTTTAAGTTAAAAGTTTTTTTAATAACCAAATGTGTCTTCCCAAAGTAATTTGCATACGCCAAACAGGAAGTTAAAAAATGCTTTTCTCTTTTGTAAAAGAACAAAGCAACATCCTTTTCACAGTTCAAGATACTTTTCCACTCGCTTTGTGAAACAATCACACTTTTCTTTCCAACTTGATTAAATTGCACGATCGATTCAAAGTCACTGCTGGGATCGTATCCAATACACACACTCTTTGTCTTTGCACTGTTCAAGTAATACACAGTTTGAAGCACTAAATTCTTAAAGTCGTGGAATGAAGCAGAAATGGGTTGTTCAACGGGTCTCTTTCTCTTCACCGGCGAAGGTCCTGATGTCTCCGACGTCTGCATGACGACTGATGTATGACAAGCAATGTAACTGCTTAAGAGGAGGAGGATGACGATGGAGGAGGGGTGGGGGAACAGTCATCAGAGCATGGATCAACTTCCGCCTTGAGACGGTTGTACTGAAACCATTGCGCTAATGAATGTGCATCTCTCAATGCGCAGGTACTATTGCGCAACTTGTGACATGGATTGAGGCAGGAATAGGCAGGAACGGAGCATTTTTCGGGAGGAGGACAGTGTAATTCTTTCTCGAGAGAGATGAAAGTACGTCCCGTGAGATCGGTCAGGAACTCACACTCTGCTTCGGTGTATGCATAGAGTGCCATTGCATTCTCGGTCAAAGCTTCCAAGGTGGATGAAAGTTCCACGTGAGATATGAATCCCTCGTTAAAGGAAGTCTCATCTCGTTGTAGAGGATCTGGGAAACGTAGCTTCTTTCCTCCAGCCACGAGCTTTCCATGTTTCTTGAAACTGCCCCAAAATAGACGGTTTGAATCAACATCGACTGCTGCAAGCTCCGTCACTCCTCCTTGGCTGAAAGTTATAGATACTACGATCTGCATTCTGCGACTGCTTCTTCTCAAATAATTACCCCCTCCTTCTGCTCATCGTATTTATTCGGGAACAGCACCGCTGAGCCCTGGGATGACATTTGGTCCACCTCAGCCGGTTAAAGGTCTGTCGAAACAGCTTCAGGACTCGACAGTCGTTGAGATGAGGGGTGGTGTGATGAAAGTGTCTAAGGAATTTGTGTAGTGTTTGACCTAACGATTTACTAGCGGTAAAGAGACAACAATATTCACCGCAAATATCCGAACGAAAGCTTTGGATTTGAATGTGATTGCGAGTGACGGAGAATGGTTTTAAAAATTTTAATATGTTCGGAATAAAAGGAGGTAGGCCGTACGAATCAAAATACTCGGCCAAATGATTGCGTAAATAGACTGCAACCCAGTGCGAGCCAGGTAAATAAGAGGGGTCTAAATTAATTATGTAAACTCCATTTCGTGGTGATTTCGGTAACCTATCGGATGCGTAAACTCCACGGAATATATTGAGCGGTCTTAGTAACCTGTTAATTTGAATTCCATCCATGACTAAAAGTTTGTGATAATGTTTCTGTTTTTATCAATTTCCAATGTTGCATCATACTCTGAGAAAAGTAAACACGTGACCGTTCTCGATAATTCATTCTCAAACCTCGTTTCTATTCTCACAACTCCTCTATCTCCAAGACTTATATAATTCTCGTTTCCAGAATCATCAGGTGTTAAATCAAAAATTAGCATAAAATAACCATGTCCGAACATGTCGTAAGTGATTTGATTACCTCTATTGTAATGCTTAATACCACTGCCTGAGAATATCGTATCATACGCACGTGCCCAATACTTTTTACTTGAAAAATTGCATTGTAATCCCTCGGAAGGAATTTGCACACCGTTCACAAAGAGGGAAAAATTCTCGAGCGAATAGTGAGAGAGAGCAAATGGATTCTTATTCAAACCTCCAGCGTAAGCTTCATTATCCACCATTGCAAAAATAATTGTATTAGGTATTCGACCCACGATCGCATTGTCGAGGCTCAAAGTTCGCCCACCTGAAGGAACAGTAAAAGTTTTCAACTCGGTACGCTTGTAGTGATATTTCGCATTATTACTGGCTAAAATTTTATTGTGTGCAACTAAAATGGATGGGTTAATATCGAACTGTTGAACGTATAAAGTTGCGTCTAAAATCTTCAATAGCCCATCTCCACCCATAAGATAGAAAGCATGATTAGATAACAATAGTCTTATACCGATATCCACTCGATCCAGCATCAGTTCGGATTGATTGAATACGTCAACATGCATTTTACCATACAACTCTACCTCGGCACTATTATTGAACCACTCCTTACGCTTGCTAAAACCTGCATTTGAGGCATCTGTCTTATTGATGTCATCCCCCGTATCCAGTTCCCAACCAACATTTCGCAAATGTGTTCTGCTCGCATCAGTACCATAATTCAAAGCATTTTCCAAGTAGCTCCTATAATGGTAATTATCCTCTGACGGAGTGACCAACGTCCCATTGAAATAAACGTTACACTGTTCGAAGAGAGAGTGCAAAATATTGTTAACTACTCCTGGCTGATTCGTGTCAGAGCTAGCGTAATCATTCCCGTCTTTTTTACAAAGTTTCACTTTAAGTCTTAGATATATGCTATTCAAATCCTTGTACGCATCCCCAGAGTCTTTGATCAGGAATTCTATGACAGAGCGATTATCTAGCGAAGAAATGGGTTTATAGGATACGAGTCTTTTTGCTAAGATGTTATTTTGGACGGGAGGATTGGGTTGGAATAAATCCAACGAAGACAGCATGTGCTCAGCCATTATCGTGAAAAGATGTCTCTTCCTCCTCCTCCAGCGACCTTCTTTCCTCCTCGCCTTCTCGATGACTGTCGCTTTTTACGTCCACCGCTATGTTTTATTTTATTAAGCCTTGGACGTTTCGCGATTCTCAACCCACCTCCAGACATGCCTTTTATCTTTTCCTCAGCCTTTCGTTTCAAGTTCTGACCCGCCTCGTTCATTCTACTGCGCAGTATCTCCTTAACCGGTTTCGTTCCAAGGTCTCCGAGAGCTGCTGCCCCAGCGCTCGCGGCTTCCTTACCAACAGTCTTAAGTCCACTAAAAAGCAAAGGTTTCGCGAATCGCCAGAGACCAGCGAGGAAACTCCCGATACCCCTCCCCTTTTGCACCCTAAAAGAGGCTCTATACAAAGGTCCAATCTCTCCCCCCACCTGCTTGGAATAATAGCTGTAATATCGATCCATCGTCGGTGCCATCTCGTCGTAAAATGATGTACTAACGTGAATCAATTCTTTTTTATAAAGTGTAACACCACTATAGAGCTTTGCTCCCCACTATGAAAAGAAATCGCTTCACCGAGTTTATCACTCAATAGAATTTCCACACTCTCGATATTGTTTTTCTCGACGGGGTAATAGTAAATAGGGTTGAACGTTTGATATTCCCCAATCTTTGAATTCAAGATGCGGATGCAACGACTCACAGTGTCTCCGACTAATTGAGGTTTCACTATATCTGTGTAAACGTAAACATTTGTTGAGGAATTTGCAATGCTTCTTTTTCCTCTGTTTCCTATGCCGTCTTTAGTGTTAATCTCTACCCTGGCACCATTAATGATTTCAGCTAGCTCATCATCTGTCAACGTTGAATCTTTAAATGATAATCTAATAAGAACAGCCGATAATAACGATAGGTCATTTTTTATCTTTTCCTTGCCTTTTCCACTAAAGCCTGACAAAGTTCTATTGAATAAGCTGGTAAACGATTCATACGTTCCTGGAGACAATGAGTATTTTACTCCGCTCGCTGAAATTTGCACAGACCGTGGTAATATGCGTTCATCAACTCCAACCTGATTAATCCTTACACTCAATCTATCAATATAGCGCATTACTTCATTTGAAATGTAAGTTTGTTTTCGTGCGCTGGAGGCAATGTATGGCCTTGCAAATGCCACCGCAATGCTGTCATAAGTACCAATGGGAATTGTAAAGTATGAATCATCTTGAAGTTTCACATTTATAACTTCTTTATCCCCTCGAACTAATCCCTCTTCAGTCCGGGTCCTATTATCCTTAGGAGTCAATTCGTCTGCTCCGCGAGAAGCTGGGGTAAAGTTATCGATAACGGTAGGTGTGTCTTCGGGAGCTTTTTTTACCTCAATAAAAGGAGTAGAAATTTCAGCAGGTGTATCTTCGGGGGCTTTATTTACCTCAATAGATGGAATGGAAATCTCAGCAAGACCGACATACCACTCGTTATTGTCTAAATCGATGCGATGACTCAACTTTGTACGATAATGAGCTATCGTATTTCTCGGGAAAAAATCCCTCGAGCTGTCGCTGGGCAGTGTGAGATAAAATTCATTCATACCTTATGAACGGAAGAAGCATGAATCCACGAGTTAAAAGACGATGGGTATCCGTCCCACTTGATAAAATACTCTAAATTAGAACCACTCCCCCGACGTCTCAAAATTTTCTCAATCCTGTACTCTGTGTCGGGAGACACGTTGACTTTTACTAATTCCTCTGCATAGAAACCTCCTTTTATATCCTCCCCGTTCAAATCTTTCAATTCATACGCTGGTATTGGTTTTGCTCGATCAATGCTTGAAACTTGAAATATCTCCTTAGTATAATTTGGTGTGTATCCTTTGGTGAACGGAAGCCTCTCTTGCTGATTCTCACGTAATCACCCTTATTGAATTTTACATTCACCTTTCTTAAGCTTTTTCTCCGACTGACAATCATAAATGCATTTTTTGCATTCACTTGAGATGGAGCTACCCCGATACGTGAATGGTTGCTTAGGTTATATGAGCTAATGAGTTTCTGAAGTACATCGATATATTTATAAGTTGCGTATTTTGTAAAATATTTATACATTTTTGTCTTGAGAGTTCTATTAAAGCGTTCCACGAGGCTAGCCTTAATTTCGGGATTACTAGTAGTATAAAACTTTACGCCTTGATCCGAGAGAAAACTTTTAAACTTGCTATTAACAAATTCCCCTCCCTTATCGCTCTGAATTTTCAATGGTTTGCGTTCGCGAAATATGACCTTAAATGCTTCTATAATTTCCTCTGGTCTTTTTGACTTGAGAGGACTTGCCCACGCATAGCGGGAAAATATGTCTATTACGGTTAAAATATAACAGAACCCATTGTTGTATTTTTTCAAACTTCTCAAATCATTTAAATCACATTGCCAACACTCATCAATGTAGTTTACTTCGTAACGGTTTCTAACAAACTTTTTTCTCGCCGGCTTGTGACGCGTGTACGCCTCTTGAGATTCCAACCACTCGCGAATTGTTTTTATAGGGATTCCAGTCGCTTTATTTAATTTTTTATCTGTGGAAAAACCAGCAGGATGTGCGGGATTGTTGTACACGCTAGCTATTACGTCGTGTCCCACTCTTCCCCAAACATTTTTGGTACCCTTTTTCGCTTGCTTCGCCTTGGAATTGATCTCGGAGATGTCCATCGCTCCTTTGGAGATATTCTTTGCGCCCTTGGAGGTGTGCTTGGCTCTCTTGGAGTTGCTATTATCCGCTTCATTTTTCTCGGTGGAGAATCGCTTTCGATTTGTTCCTTTATTCGTGCCCATGTCGAATCCAACTCTGAATTTGTCCTCTTAATTTCGTCTAACCGCCTTCTCATTGCATCGCTACCCTCAACTAGTTGTGTTGGTGATGTGCGTTTCACTATTGGAACGTGTACGGGAGATTTAAAGTCTGACACTGAGTCGAGATATTTATCGAGTATCCTTTTATACAAATGCCACTTGTCAATATCCTTGAGCCTTTTACTCGCTAACACAAGTTTCATTTCCTTATCCAATTTACTCAGCCTAGCCTTTGCACGACTTCGATCAAAGACTTCGGGACTCACTACGAGCATTTTCTGCAAACTCATTTTCCCAGCAGGCTACCGATCACACCGCTTAAAATTGAACCCAGTAGTAATGGTAAAAAGCCTCCTTTTTGTACGAGAAGAGCTCGTTTTCTTTTTACACTCGTCCCCCGTTCAACCAACTTTCTCAGTGTGTTACGATGCTTGGATAATGTTGGTTTCAATCGCTTATCAATCTTATGATTTCCGTTTAGAGTATTGAGGCAACAATCGCAAATTGTTTTAATCAACTCCTCGTCCGAGCTATTCAATATGGCAGTGCGTAATTTAGGCTTTGCAGGCTTTAGGACGTGGAGCAAGTGTTTATTGTTCTTCAATCTTTTCATCGCGTTGGGGCATGTAAATGACGGTGGCACCGTCTTGGGGAAAAATTTTGGTTCTAAAGCGGAATCTCTCGTCAGTGTCCTGACCAAGATCTAGAACCAAATAACCGAATGGTTCTTGCGTAACCTGCTTATATACCCTCTCCAATTCCCCCGATTTTTCCGGATAGACCTGCCTAGCTAAATGGCCAAATTGTAACTTATCTCTGGGGTTTTTGAACGCGACAATATACTTTGAATTCAAAGATATATTTCTCGATTGTGGGCTCTGATAGAAAATATTCTGCGTGATCAAAAACACTGAAATGTTAAAGTGATGACTACCTCTGGTGAATAATTTACACACATCTTTGCTGTAGGCTCCCTCGCTCATCAAGTCATCGATCATGTATAATGTTGGATTGCCACCAAATTCTTCAAAAGGTGGTATTTCGGAGAAAAAGTGAACAGGTAATCGTATTTTAGGCTCACTTCCTGGAGCACAGCACCAAATTATCTTACGTATGGGACTATCTAACATATAGTTCAAGTTCTCTAAAAACCTTGTTACGAATGTGGTCTTCCCACATCCTGACGGACCTGCACAAATGCATGTGAAAGGATGTTTCCATGTTAACGTCATGATTAACACTGGAAATTTTTTATTACTTTTTTATCATTTATAAAACTTTTACGAGGAAAAAATAAAGTCAAAATATTGATAAATAGCGAAAATTTCTTAAGGTGACGTCCTCTAAATCGAAATATACCTCGTTTGGTAAACTCTGATATGCGTCATCGCACATTACCGTTTCAATTTGACATTGAACATTCGGTTTAATGCGATGACGCATGATAGGTTCGCCACTCTCCATTATCCTTTTATATGCTACATCGAATATATTATTACAAATATATTCGATGCAGAGATGATACAAGGTTTTTGGATTATTGCTATTCATTGTGTGCATGTGTGTTAATACTGAAAATAAAAAGTAAAAAAAAAATTACACATGATGATGTTATAAGTAACACAAAAAAATGTTTAATCATATTTAAACTAGTTCTATCAATTTCAAGTGTTACCAAACGCCTCATCATGTGTACGTTTTTGAGGAATTCTATAATGCCCCCAAGCAAGAGTATTGACCCCATCCTCACAGATGTATCTTTTATCATCGCTAGCAGTGAGAGTGACTTTGTTTATCCCCATTGTATAAATTCGATGCAATTTACTACGAATTACTCTCATTTTACGAAATTCTGTAGAATTTTCCTCGAGACAATGTATATAATCATCAAAATTGATGCTTTTGGCAACAACATTTTTTGAAATTCCCTTAGCTTTCTTTTTGTCTTTACACCCGTGAACCTTATACGAGTAGAGCTTACTTCGCAATCCAACGAAATGAGTCATGATTCGTCCATCGCATTCATCTTTAAATTTTCCTAACACTTTCTTGTTTTCGTCAGAATAGCAAGGATGATCTTTTGAGTAATTTGACGTGTCAAATACATCAAGGTTTTCCAACATATCACTGTAAAAATCGACAGTTTTTATGTCATAGATAAAACTATCTGTGTCGCTGTAAGCAAGGGAAATTTTGTTGTTGTATTTGGGTAGCATTGTTCGATAGTGAAAATCATACATTAACGTTTTGCTAAGGTCTAGAACACAAAAACCAATGTAAATGGGAATTTTCATTTTGATGCTGGTTTTTCTTAAATGAACTCCGACGAGTGACTCATGAAAAATTGTCCTATCCAAAAATTGAGTTTTATTGATTAATTTCTGCAATCTTTTTTCGCTAGATACTAATTCCATATTAATGTGTTTGCGTACGTTCAATAGACAGCGTCCGAATAAGGAGTTACTCAAGAACTTCCAGAAATCCTTTTCAAATTCATTTGTTGCTAATTTTCTACGGTTAGTATTAAGGTCAATGTATGGCTTTATCCATGGGGATTGATTAAACTTGATGACTCTGTGCACCTTTTGCAGAACAAGACCTAGGGAAAGAGCCTGCTTCAAATTTACGTAATGTATTACATATTTTGTTTTATTTTCGAGTGTAGTTAGCAACTTGACATGTTTACCGTTAGGTGGGACTTTATTTTCTGAGCAAAGTGGAAAATCTGAATGCGTATCGTGAAGGTTTCGCGGATAGTCGAGGTCAACCTCAAGAATATATCCCGTTTCACTAAAATCTGAAATATTTTTTACGTCTAGGTTTTGAATTTCATCAGGTGAAAGCCATTTGAAATTTGAACATGGCAGTGGTCTTGATAGGGCCCAGCCATACAAATTATTTGCATCCAAATAGGTCAAGTAGTTAGTCTCTTTTTTAGCATCATGTACCTCCATGTATTTATTGTTACCTTCACAATATCGCTTGCAGCATTGAGATATTCCTCCTCGAATACCTTTCTCTATCATCAGTAACATATCGTAGTCTGTTAAAAGCTCAAGCTTAATACGTGTCTGTTTTAGCATTGCGTCAAAAGTCAATCCTGGAGCGGTATAGTACCATGCAGGATCGAGTTTGTACGCGCTAAAACACATCACGAAAGTTCTCAAAAACATCAGCGAGAAGAGTGACGTCACTTTTTAGATAAACATCGCTGTAATCGCCCAAAGTGTTGCAGTTGAAAGCTTCCCAAACATTGCATGCATGCGCATAATCAGTGTCGGAAATTCCATCATCTGTTAGATGATTGTAAAATTTTTCCTTTCCCGGGAGCACAGTTTCATCGAGTTTATTCATCGAATCGGTGTAATCATAGGGATACACTCCCTTTCGTGTGACCAAATGTGTTTTTTCACCAAATATTTTTTGTGTAAATTTCAAGTCTTTCAAATGTGCCACCAGTGAGGCCAGAGGTGCAGCCATAAAGCGGTAGGTGTCAAGAAATCTCATGCTAAAATTTTCTTCGATTGATTTGCCGAAAGAAATATACTTTTCTTCTGAATTTGGTAAAACAAATATTCGCCTCTCGTCGTAATTTAATTCACGAACAATAAAATGTCCATCATAGGATGAGAGATTATGCAAGAAGATGGGCAGGAATTTTGGCATTCTATATTTCGTATTACAATCAGAGTGTGCTGGACCACGATACATGCCCGTCAAGTGGTCATGGTCCCTTACTCTCTCATTACCCAACTCTTTCTCACAAATGTGGCAAACAATAGCATTTGCAAACTCCGTTTCCTCTTCAGCAGTCAGGTGTACCATTGGAATTGTATTTTTGTAAAGTGAAAATACTTTTTGCGCTTCCTCTCTCATGCATTCGATGAAAACTCGTGTCGCGTCTTGCCCTCTATATAATTTCGGTTCCATGCATCCATCAGGTGTAATCATTATGTAACAAAAACTAAATGGAGTGTGTTTTTGATTCTTGTGTGTGAAAGGAGCTTGTGAATTTGGTTCGCAAGTTGAAATATTCTCAAGGAGGCATTCGAAATCTGCGTAAATTACATACGGCACTCTAAATAAATTGCTAATATGGGTAAATTCAATAATTTTATCTTCTTCGCTAGGCATAACAATTTTTGTGGGTTCACCAGTCCCCCTACACAACTCTTTGTGAGCCTCAAGTTTTGCTTCATCATGGTAATGTGTGAAGCATCGTTTGCAAATGAATATTCTGTTGCGATGTTTGGTAATTTGAGATTTGAGCAATTTATTGAAATTTTTGATCCAACAATAATGTGCAGTTGTTTCGTTGGCGATATAAAGGATATCACGGTGATCGTTAAGCTCGTTGTTAACTATTTTCAAAGGGTAAACGTTATTTTTATCATCCAATCCGAAAACGTTTATTGAAATTTTATTCACTCGTTCAAACGTTGGAATGTCTTTTAGCTGAGCAGGGTATGAAATACAGTCCCAATCGTAAGCATTTTGAAACTCGGAAGAGTTGTACCAGCTAATGCGTTGAGGATTAATAGTGACATTTTTAGCCCAAATGGCATGTTTGAAACAGAATTCATCATTGTTTTTAACGTTAATTACAGCCTTTTTTCTACTTATCTTTGCGGGAAGTGGAATGAAACTTGAACCTTTTAATGGTTTATACGTGTTTATACGCAATTCCATTCCTATCACATGAAGTAATGACCATCCAGACCCCTTGGCGTGAAACTCAGATTTTTCCTTGAGTAATTTTGAAAATGTTTCGTCAACAACTTCTCCAATGTTATCAGTTAAGAATATACGTTGATTGTTAGTTTTAAAAGAAGCTTCCATTTCCTCTTCTTCACCCTTCTTAAATTTGCAAATTAAAACTAGGTTAAATTTAATGGAGTTATTTTGATCTACCACGTCAGATAATTTTTCAATTGTTTGGAACTAAATTGCGTCCAAATAAGAAACCACGTCACTGATATCATCATTCTCAGGAGTTATCCAATAGGTTCTCACTCTGGACCTAATTGCTGATTCTATTTCATTAAAACCTCTACCAAGTTGAACTGTGATATAATTCCTGTGCTGGTTCGTATTTTCGTGAGGTAAAGCTTCATCAATGTTATAATAGATTTCGCAGTAATTACAGAATCGTCTACCTTTTAAAGCATCTAATTTGTCTTTCATGTTGGAAAAAGTAATAATGTCCTCTATGTCCTCATTGTTAAATACAACACGCTTGTGAATATTATTAATGGCCTGTTCTAATTCATCTAATGTGGGGTAAGCACCAGACGTGTAATAAGCTAGTATTTGTTGAATGGAAGACATAATTTACGTGTAAATGGAGGGGTAAATATCTGGAAAAATATAAATAATTCCATCAAACACCATAGAATTATTAAACTTGAGGATACATGCAGACGTGATATGAGTATGAAAACACTGTACTTACGGATTGAGCGCTTGCAGACAAATATCGAAGATTCAAATAAGCCAACGATTAAGCAAAGGTGTGTGGAGAGAATTGGTGGAATTCACAAGTTGATTCGCTGCCAAGGGATGTTCAAGTCGTAAGAGTTGGACGGGAACTGATAATTTTGCTCTTTGCGCTGCCAATATTTATACAAATGGATCCCCCGGCCCCTCCCCACCCTCCACTATGGTATTGCTTCGGATCGAGTAAACCGGCTTCAGATGTACGTTATGATTCCTGCTGGTAAAGCCTTTCACTCGCCTTTTCCTTTAGCATTGCTAAATTACAGCTCAGTGACCTGGTTGCATGTTCAAACAAGTACAACCTTTCATTTGTCCTTCACACTTGTGGTGCCTCCTCCCTCGCTAAAAAATTGAGATCAAATTCTGATTTCTCTCCTTTCTATATCGCAAGAGTGTGGGGGGTTATTGAGGAAATGTTCACTTTTATTTCACCATGAAATGGGTATATAAATAGCGCGCAAAATCTTTAAGCATCACACTTGGCTTCCACAAGAATGACAGTTTATTTGAATCGTTCTCAGTTTGTGGAATTGAATACTTCCTCATCAGGTATTCCCAGGCGTGATTGCTATTTAAAAATTGGTTTCCCTTCTCTTTACCAACTTTGCTTATCCATAATATCCGCTTGTGTAGATAAGAAAACTGACATTTATAAATTAACTTTACCACGATCAGTGCAAACGGACCTGGTATTTTACATAGAGTGTCATAGATTTTGTTTATGGAAATTGGGGTTAAATAGAATATCAGAAGATTTGACTGCTTCCTATGAATTGGAACTTTTAAATTTTGATTTTAATTTCTCATCCCGTTTATCGAAGTATGCTTATCAGCACCTTTTGGAGAGACCTATCGAGTTTTTATTAGACATAGAAAATAATATAGGTTATTTTATACATGTTATTATTATTAGTTACGAATTCTGTCATGGTTTAAAAAGGACAAGGTATTGTAGAAATTGTGCTATATCAATATATCCGTATAAACCACTACGAGTGTACACCTTAACTCATCATTCAATACTGTCGGTGAATTATGTGATGAATATTGTACGAAATGAGGTGAATTGGTGTGACAATTGCATACGATGTCCATTATTTACTTTTATGCATAAAAATGATTGTGCTCGTTATTTTGGCGAGCATAGGTACAAATCCTCCGACGATTCATCAGATTATTCATCTTCTGATTCGTCATCTAATAATTTACGTGGACAAACATTATCTTCAATCACGTTTGCTTTTAATTCACACAAAAAAAAATATACAAGTAGCTTAAAATGGTATAAAATAGCGCGGAAACGGAGACTTCTTAATTCGAGTTTTTCAAGCGACGCATACTTTATGTCATCTGAGTCTTCGTCTTAAGTTCATAAGTCCCCCACTCTCTTTTCACTGACGACACTTTCACTGGGTATAAATACCTACTCTGTCTGTTGGATAATTCACACTCTCATCTCTACTGAACTCCAAGCATCACATCACTCCAACAACTGCTGTTATTCACTGCAAACCTTGCCAGCACGCTCAACGATTGGGTTCCCAGACCTCTTCACTGCATATATCTGCTAACTGCACTCATCAGCTCTGCCGTCTTCTTCTCCTAGTCTCTGGTCCGTCTCTGCAAGGTTGTCGGTTTTCATCTCTCCACCATGTCCATCTCTGCCAACGTTACTGCTGCCAGCTCAGACGCTACCATCGATATGCATGCCGACTCCTCCGACGGTGAAAATGTTGCGTCCAGCTTAAAGAGGTATTTATATATTTTTAGTTTATTTTGATGAATCTAGATTGCATTGAAGGGAAGAATCCTTCTTTTTCTCTTACTTTAGAATATTCGTCCATATTGGAAAAATTAAATCCACTCACCAACATTCCTCACGCTTCCTGCGGAGGGAGTGATTTGGCTGGTCCTTCTCTCGTTCAAATCTCTATCAAAGGTAGAGTTTTTTCAATCATAATGATATGGAATTTTTTCCATTGCTCCTGATGATCGGATCTGTCAAATAATATTTGATAAGATAGCTATAGAAGTTGCATTTAAAAATTCTAGTAAAGACTTTACTGTAACTATGGAAGAAATGAGCAAGTTTTGATACTTCTGGTTTAAATTGTCTATTTGTTTTTTTTAATCAAACACAAATTATTTTCTTTTAGATATCTAACCTCTCCGTCAACATCAACTAATTCTATCTCTTCGGTTAGTATTTTTCGAATTTATATTCTTATATAAGTTTTTACTTGTGTTTCTAATGTTTTTTTTCTTTTTCTTACAGATCCGACAGAAATTGATAGAGGCTCAACGCCGAAACGAATTTCTGAAGAGAGAGGAGATGGAGGAAAATGTTAAATATTTAGTAACGAAGGTTGAGAAATTAAGTACAAAATATGGTGAAAAGTTAGTGGGATTGATCACCATAAGAAATGATGTAAGAAAACTGATATTGCCTGGAATTTTAAATCTAACTGCAGCTGAAGTTACATCATTCAATAGTAGTGGAGAAAAACTATTTGTAATAAAAGATAAGAATAATTTATTAAAAATTGTTTAAAGAGTTCGTGTGTGGTTTCTTTTAACACCTTTTAATTCTACTCACCAATGGGATAAGTTGGTTATGCGGCCGGTGCTGCATCATTATTAGATGTAATTTCTACATATTCTTTTGATGGCAGCTCCTTTGTAATTTCATGGTATGTTATAAATTTGAATTTACTGCCCACAGCTGACAAAAACCTAACATACCGTGTCGCGGCTACGTCAGCCGGGGCTGCTGCCATCAAAAGAATAACCATTGGTCCAAATTTGTACATTTTATACGGACCAATGTGTTTCAGTCTCCTACGTATCTTTTTTCTTCTTCCAAGCACCGGCGTCATTGTAATTCTCCCTTTCACATACATTGAACTGAAAGCATATTAAATTAATATTGTAAGTTATTATCATATACAATGTGATACCCTGCGTAATGACAATGGTTTTGCGTATTCATTCTTTGCTTTTTTTTTAATAACTATTATATTAAATACTTTTTAAATTAATACTACTACAGACTGTGAGGATGTTTATTGCCGTAGCCCGCTTTCATTTTGAATTTAAATTTTACAAATGGCTGCTAGGATGGGGGTGCGTGTCAATGGGCGGAGGATTAGCGTTATGTATGGAGTAGCAGAAATAAGAGTTAAAGATGTTTTTTTAACTACCTATTATTTTAAGATATTTTTATTAACTTCATTTGTTATTTCAAATATACTTCGCACACAGACTACGAAGTTATTCATCACAGTAGTATAAATTGTCTGCCTGGGCTTCCATTTTGAATCTGAATTTTACAAATGGCCGCTAAAAAATGGGCGGGGCATGCCAATGGGCGGGATGAGACGAAGAGGTGAATTTCCAGATGTTCACATGTCTGTCGCTAGATGGTGTGTGAGTACAGATCGGTTAGCAACTAACTCTGTTGGTGGACTCCATCTGCAGTGGTAAGGTGCAACTATTGGGGGATTATATGCTTGAGATTTTTTGCTAACGTCATTACAGAACGTAAAGAGGAATATTTATCCAAAAAAAGTTTTGATCGCAAGTGAGTATTAGAATATGTGATTACTATTGATAATAGAATGAATTTCATTTTAAGTGATTTACTTGATATTGACCATTTTTTTTGGCTAATCATATCTATAGTTACATACCTTTCATTGGTACAGGGATATGTGAAATTGATGCGCTAATGCTATATCGATAGTAGTATAAGCATGTTCACTTACCTTATCGTCTGCTGTTGGCTGTTCCAGTGATTTCTGAAGCGATGGCATTGGGTATTTATACAAATTTTTCATTATTGCAGTACGTATAAAAGACGTGTGAAAGTGTACCGGTCCCATCTCTCTTCCATCTTCATGAAATCATGTTTTAAACGAACGAGGAAGTAATTGTTTGACGAAGCCAGTCTTTTGCGTGAGGAAATCCGGCATACTTATTCGCAAAATCATGTTTTTGGGAGGGTGAAGCATGTGAAAGTAGTCTTCGCACGGGGACATTTTCCAGTTTAAAGTCGATTGGAAATTTTCGCTCTCTTAACCCTTCCGGGTTCTCTAGGCAATTGAGATAGTACTTTTAAATACTATTGATGATGAAGTAAATACTGAATATGTTCATGATGAGAAGTTTGTTGACTCTGTTTTGAGAGGGGGGAGGGGACCTCCAGACACCCAAGGTTGAACGGCGAAGCAGACAGCCTTGACGGGGAAGACTGCATGATTTTTTGACGAGGTTATTACGCGTTGTTTTGCGATTATTTGGCGGTTTTTACTGCTTTCATTGACCTTGTTTTAGAAAGAACAAAACTATCCTACTTTATTCAGGTCCTTAATCTTTCAAAATCAGTTAAAATAAGGCCACCTTGGGAGGAAATGATGCCATCCTACATTCTCGGCATGGACCCCTGAAATCCTGAGACTCGTCTCATCAGAAAGCGGCCTCAAAATTTAATAGCATATATTGTACCCGGTAGATGGCACAGCGCAGGGCTGGATTGAAATGGGTGTATTGGATATTGGCGTGATTTGACTCCATTGACGGCATCCATCGAGAAATATGGTTATTTTAAAGCACATTGCCATGCCATGTACAGTGGCCGGTGACAAGTTGTCCCATCTGAAAGCGTCCTAAGCCTAATCTGTATACATTTATTTGTAGCCCTTTAGAGTACTCACCCTCTGCTTCCATTATGGACTCATGGGCCACTGTCAAATTCTCAATCAGTTCTCTAGTAACAGTAAATGTTGACTAAATAAAAGCATATAATCATCGATTCCTCTACATTAGTTATTTGCAACCTTCAAGAGTACTCACCAGATGTCTCTGTAGTGGGCTCATGGTGTGGCATTTTTTAAGTGTTGCCCCCCCCCAAAAATTTCTGGTACCCCTCCCCCCCCAGAAATTCCTCGAACTTCCTCCGAACTTATCCGCAGAACTTCTCCCGCCAAGAACTTTTCGCGCTAAGGTTTTTTCGCGCAAAGGATTTTTTGCGCAAAGGGTCCCTGTAGCAAAGTGCCCTGTCTCGCAAAATCCTGTCTCTGGAAAATCCTGTCTCTGGAAACAGTCTCTGAAACAGCCTCCGAAGCAGCCTCCGAACCAGCCTCCGAACCAGCCTACCTGCAATGCAAGACTTATATAGGACTACTGCGGAGAAATACTTCTCCTTGGCAAGCAAGGGGAAATCGGTGCTAAGGCCTTAGTATTGCACTTGGAGTGAGAAGTTTTACCATTGTCCTATCACAAACTCTCTCTCCCTCCAACACCTCACCCCAGTATCTCCTTCCCCTCAATGTGTTCCAATGAACGATTCCTCTGATGTCTCCAACCCAGAAGTTGAGGGGAAAATTCTGGGTGCTGGCTGTTGTCTCAAAACCAGTGAATGGTGTTTTGTGGAGCGGCCGTTTCTGCAGGGGCAGTGACGCATCAGTGGGCGGTTGTTGAATTCGCCTGGCTACCCCTCCACTCCCTGGAAGAAGCCCTCCCCTCAAAAGCTGTCTCGCCTTGCATAGGCAAGCCTCTTTCTGGTCGAGACCTGCTGGGAGTCACATGTCTTGTGAGCCATGAGATTTTTAGAGCAATTTTCTGCTGGTAATGTTTCCTTTGGGATCATGAATTTACTATCATTGTTTTCTGTAATACTTCTGATTTTTTGAATACTCTACTTTGAATAGATATCGTACGGTAATAACTCGTAAATTATTTTTGGCTACCTTTTTCTTGTGAGCTGTTTTTCTTGTTTGTGGAGTCTTTTCCCTGATCCAGCATGTGACCGACGGTTGGAGTATTTCCCCTGTCTGGACTTACGTGAAAAATCAACCAGATTTTACGACGTAACGTAACATTTTGGTAGCAGAGCGTGGTTCGATTTCCTGTCCTTTCGTCGAGGTCTCCGAGTGCTGGACAATGGTGACAATTTCTCCACTATTTCTCCACTTTTTGCAGTTTCTGGTTGTTTCTTCTCTTAAAAGTGAGTTATTTTATGTTCCATTAAGTGCTTTTTGGTTCGTGTGGGATTACGTGACTAGTGTTGCCGACTTTTCCTCGTGGTCATATGCCATTTGACATTAATGTTCGTAGTGCTCGTAATGTTCTTGATAATTTGGATAGCAGCTAGTTATTCTCGCACCCCTCTTTTTCTATTGGATTCTTCCAGTATCGAGAGATAGTTTTAAATCTCGCTCTTTCTCTCTCTTTTTCTCGTTGTCGTCACTTCACTTTTCAAAATGCCTGGAGGTATTGACAACCCGTACGAAAAAACTTATTTAACCACGGGCGAGGATCGTAAGGCCAGGGGTACGGCTAATGTGTCCGTAGGAAGTGAAGTTTCTAATAATGAACGGGAATCTTCTTTAGAAGTTGTTCCACCTCGCCCAACGCACGAGGAAAGCTGTGATGTTCATGTCTCTCACGAAATGTCTGCTTCTCAGACATTGCCAGTTTCTGAAGGGTTAGTGATTGTCAAACAATTACTCAGTGATTTTCCGCCATTTGAAGTGTCAAACAGTGAGAATTGGTTTAATTTCATGTTAAAAGTTAATGAAATCGTTTCTTTGTCCTTGGTTCCTCTGTCAACGTTATTGTACCTTGTAGTATCTAAACTACCTGCCAGCTCTCGTCATTTTTGGTTGTCTATGTTAAACTTGAATCTCGCATGGTCTCAAATCACAGAAAAAGTTTGGGCTAGAATTGTTAGTGACAGAGAGTTTGATCGTTTGATCACTACGAAAGTTAAAAGATTTCAGTTCCCTCGCGAAACGCCCCACGATTTCGTGTGTTCTGTGCGTAATGCCACTCAGGTGCTGGGTTTGCAGTATTCCGAGTCTTCTATTGTGCGACTCATTATTCAAGGGTTAAATCCTTTAACAAAATCTGCAATTATGTTCTCAAATCAGCCTAACACATTTGTAGAATTGGACTCTGTTATCACGCAGGCTTCTAAACATTTAATGGACTGTGCTGAATATTCCAACACTTTCCATCGTATCTCTAGGAATCCGTCTTCTGTTGCCTCTTCCAGTGCGCCTAGGGAAGTTTATTTTCCTATTAATTGTTCTTACTGTCATAAACCTGGCCACAAAGTGAACGAGTGTCGCAAAAGACGACGATTTACTCAGCCTGCCGTGAGTTTGATGAGTGTCCGTGACAAGTGTTCGACTCGATTGCCAATATTATCTATTAATCTTCATTCTATGCCATGCCAGGCTCTAATTGACACTGGGTGTTCAGTTTCACTGTGTGATGAAGATTTCTTTGCTTCTCTGAAATGTTGCCGGAGAAAAATTATTCGTCAAAGTGTTGACGTCGATTTAATCACGGTGTCGGGGCAGCCTTTTCATATTAATTCCTCTGTCTCACTCAAGGTTCAAATAGGCAAGTTTTCTTGGAACCACGTGTTTTATCTAGCTAAAATCCCGTTTCCCGTGTTACTGGGTGTGGATTTCATTTGTAATTCAAAGATGATTATTCGTCCGGCGAACGTCAGTTTTGAAATTGCCCCGAATTCTCTTTTTTCCTTTACGGACAATTGCGAAGCGTTTAAATCGGCGCCAGTTAGTAACTCGTCCGAATCACATGTTCTGTCGTCCACTGAAATCACGTTGTGTGATAAGTTGAAGGGTTTATTGTCAAAGTATCCTGATGTGATTTCTCAAGAATTGGGGGTCACATCTGTTATGACCTACGAAATTGAACTGCTAGATTCTACTCCGATTCGATCCCATCCTTATTCATTGTCACCTCCAAAGGCAAATTTAATGAAGAAGCACATCCAATCTTTACTTGATAAGAAAGTGATTGAGGTTTCCAATTCAAACTGGTGTTCGCCAGCTTTTCTAGTGCCTAAAAAGGATGGATCTGAAAGATTAGTGGTTGATTACCGTAAGTTGAACAAAGTTGTTAAATCGGACGGTTATCCTACACCTTCTGTTGAACATGCATTCCAATATCTTGCTGATGCAAAATATTTTACTGTTCTTGATCTCAATTCTGCCTTTCATCAAATACCATTATCTGAGAATTCTAAGAAATTAACTGCTTTTGTGACGCCGTTCGGAGTGTACCAGTATAATAGATTGCCATTTGGTTTTGTAAATTCTCCTCAAATATTCACTCGTCTCATTAATGAAGTATTGGGCGATTTGAAATATTCATGTGTCTATCCATATATTGATGACTTGTGTATCTATTCCAAGTCTGCTGAAGACCATGTATCTCATGTTAATGCTGTCCTCAACAAACTACGCAGTGCCGGTTTGACGGTGTGCGAGGACAAGGTTAAGCTTGGTGTGGAATCACTCACTTTTCTGGGCCATCTCATCACAAATGGAACCTTGCAAGTTGATCCTGAGAGAGTGAGACCAATTGAACAATTCCCAGTTCCCAGAAATGTGAAGGAAGTGGCCAGATTCATTGGACTTTGTGGGTTTTACTGCAAGTTTATTCCAAGGTATTCTGAAATTTCTATGCCACTGAATCGCTTGAAACGTAAAAATGTTCCTTTTCAATGGACAGCCGTTGAAAATGAGGCTTTCTGCCAGTTGAAGAAAGCTCTCACCAATCCACCAGTGTTATCTTTCCCTCGATTTGACGAGGAATTTCATTTATTTGTCGATGCCAGTAATTTGGCGGTTGGTGCCGTTTTGAATCACAAAGTAAATGGTGATTTTGTCCCTGTGGCTTTCGCTAGTAAGGCACTCTTGGAACATGAACGTAAATTTTCTTCTTATGAATTGGAGTGTCACGCAATTCATTTTGGAATTCAAAAATTCAGTGTTTACTTACAAGTAAAACCATTTCACTTGTACACTGATAATGGTGCCTTGACATGGCTTTTCTCTCATCCTAAGCAGTTGGGCAAATTAGGGAGGATGGTTCTTAAATTATCCTCTTATAAATTCACTGTGCATCATGTTCGAGGAGCATCTAATTCTGTCGCAGATTGTCTTTCTCGCATTGAGCCATCCTCATCTACAAATAGTCATTTAGATGTGGAATCTAACACTCATAAGGAGTCAGCTGTTCCTTATTCTTGTGTGTTACATAAATTGCCTTTGTCATTTGTCGACATTCGAAAACACCAAGAAACTGATCTCGTTCTAAAGGATATTTTCAATCAGATTAATAATAATTCCTTGAACGACAAAAACTATTTTCTGAAGGGACAGCTATTATGTTATGGGAATTCTAAAATTAAGCGAGGAAGAGCTGTTTTGCCTACGGTCTTGAGGCCTATGATTTTTCAATATTTTCACTGCTCTAGTATGTCTGCTCACTTGGGCATGGCTAAAACTTATGATAAGATTAGCAGACACTTTTGGTGGAAGGATATGAAAAAAGAGGTTTATGACATGGTCAGAAAATGCCATCTGTGTCAAACTTGTAAACCCAGAAATGCTCCACCTCCTGGCATGCTATCGTCGCACAATCCTTCTGATGTTTGGGAAAGACTTTATATTGACTTTGTGGGTCCTTTACCTCTTACTAAAGGTGGACACCAATATGTACTTTCTCTTATTGATGGATTTTCTAAGTTTTGTTTTCTTGAGCCAGTTCGCAAGGCTACGGCCGGTTCGGTTGTTTCAATACTCACTCAAAGAGTGTTTCCAAAATTCGGTTTTCCAAAATATTTGGTTTCTGATAATGCACAAGTTTTCAAATCTCATGCCGTTAAGGAGATGTGTTTGCAACTGGGGGTTAAGCAAATTTTTGTTTCTCCATACTATCCCTGTTCTAATCAGGTAGAGAGATTGCATAGAAATCTAAAATCTGCACTTGCTATTTTGTGCAATAATGCTCACCATATGTGGGACTCTATGCTTGCTGACTTAAATTTTGCCTTGAACACTGCCTCTCATGAGAGCAGTGGTTATTCTCCTGCCAAAATAATTTTCGGCAGAGAACTTAAGCATCCTTTAATTAATCAGTGGGACATTCCAAAATCTTTATTCGAGAATGATCTCAGCGATAATGACAGACAAGAATGCCTGAATCATGTTATTGCTAATTTAAAAAAGGCCAGAAACAGGTATAAAGAATCCTATAATAAATCTCACTCCCAAATCACTTTCTGTGTGGGAGATCTTGTTCTCTGCAAAAACCATCCTGTCAGTTCTAAAGGTGAACAGAAAATGGCAAAACTGGAACCTCTGTGGAAAGGACCTTTCGTCCTTAAAAAGTATCTCTCTCCTGTAACAGTTATTCTGGAAGTTTCTCCTGGGAAAGAGAAAATTTGTCATGTTTCTCATTTAAAGGCATATCATGGTGGCATTGCTAATTCCAGTAATTAAAAGGAGAGAAATATCATTGATATTTTTTTATTCTTTTTTTTTCAATGAATGCTAATGTTTGCTCTCTCAAATACTATTTGATGCTTGATTTCGGTGTTGTATTTCTATTGATTTCTAATAATATTGTTTTGAATAATGAATAATAAGTCTATTTCTATGCTTGTAATTGAAATTGTTCTGAAATATTGTATTGTACTTGCTTATTCTCATCTGCTTAATTCACTCATGTAATTTAGTGTTGGTCTACTGTGATTGTGAGATGGGGTAAGGTGGAGGAATTATGGGTGCTTGGAGGGAGAGGACGGGAGATTAACTTGGGGGGAAATCCCCGAGATGGCTCGTTTCCAGATAAGCTGTGGAGGTGGCCCCAGTTATTAAGATTCAATTGTGTTTTGTGTCACCTTTCCTCCACCAAGACTTTATGGACATTCTCACAATTCTGGACAGTGATAAGTGTCGTGATTTTGCAGTGTTCAATATTCTATCGATGGCTGAGTGATTGAATTGATCAGCTGATCTTAAGACTGCCTACTGTGTTTTAGTGTGGATTTGGCGTTGAGTTGCGACCTTCATCGCCCGACAAGTATGAACTTTCATCTTGTCGCAACCAGCATGTAGCTCTCATTTCTATTGTCAATTGAAGAGTGAAATTTAGAGTGATTTCTTTTGTTGATGCAATATGCAGTTCTCATTTTGTTAGCATCGCCTATGATTCTTTTTTGACTTGTTTAATTAATACTGAGAGATATATATACACATCTTGATTAAATTTAGTCAGTACTTGTTCAATAGCTGACATGAATACCATATGCCTTATAAATTGTTAATAATTATTGGAAAATCGAGGAATTTAGTGCAATCTATTTGTCATTTACGTAATCTTGTTGAATTTTGGAGGATTCTTTATTGATAATTAATTATGGACTGATAATATTTACAAACATGGAGGGTTTAAATGGGAGAAATACTAATGCCAATGTATATTAATTAAGTGAGACACATATTATGCTGAATATTTTTGCTGGTATTTTGATAACTATTAATTATTTAGTGAATAACCGTATTTTTGAATAAACTTGTACTTAATGATTATATAATATGGGGTATATATTTTGTTGGTCGACCCTAACTTTCTCTTGGGTTGCAATATGAATTTTGGGTAGAAGTTAAAACCCATTTTTGTCAATCGTTGATTTTTGATAAGGTGGTTGAACCCAACTAATGGGACAACCCAGGGTTCTGATGAACCCAACTGCTTCACCAACCCAATCTTGCCCATTTACTAAGTGGTTGGTTATTGTATTGCTTTACTTGGTTTTAAAAAAAAACCACAAAATATCTCTGATGGGAAAAGGAACATTTGAGTTTGGTAAAGATATCCTGGTGTTATACCAATAAAAATCTTCCCAGTTCCTTCTGGTCGCTGATGATAATTATTTGTAATTTTGATTCACTGTACACCGAAACAAGCATCACATTATGACATATTGATTATTAA
Source organism: Ischnura elegans (assembly GCF_921293095.1). Lineage (NCBI taxonomy): Eukaryota > Metazoa > Arthropoda > Insecta > Odonata > Coenagrionidae > Ischnura > Ischnura elegans. The sequence continues at coordinate 7,620,845 of NC_060258.1, forward strand.
TTTCATTTTCTTGCTATGTAATACTAAATAATCTACTCTATATCAATTCAGCAATATTTCTTGTCTCACTCTTGTAATTATGTCATGTTACTCACTTAAGAATTCTGTTGAATTCCAAACATCACTTCTGAGGTTATTATTTACAGAGTGATAAAAATGTATGTTCTTGTCAAAACTATTTTTGAGTGATATTTCTTGAATACTATTGTCTCAATCAATAAACTTTTTATATTCAGTTCAATTCTAACCACTGAATAATGGTTTTTGTGAAATTCATGGGGGTTAAACAGTGGGGGTTCATCCAGTGAAAACCAGTGGACCTGTGATGCCTCGATAAGTTTTCTAGGCATTAATCAGTTCTTGGTGGACGTGTCTTGGTCCCCAAGTTCAAGCAATTTTTGTGGTCATTTTCCCACAGAGGATGTGGCATTTTTTAAGTGTTGCCCCCCCCCAAAAATTTCTGGTACCCCTCCCCCCCCCAGAAATTCCTCGAACTTCCTCCGAACTTATCCGCAGAACTTCTCCCGCCAAGAACTTTTCGCGCTAAGGTTTTTTCGCGCAAAGGATTTTTTGCGCAAAGGGTCCCTGTAGCAAAGTGCCCTGTCTCGCAAAATCCTGTCTCTGGAAAATCCTGTCTCTGGAAACAGTCTCTGAAACAGCCTCCGAAGCAGCCTCCGAACCAGCCTCCAAACCAGCCTACCTGCAATGCAAGACTTATATAGGACTACTGCGGAGAAATACTTCTCCTTGGCAAGCAAGGGGAAATCGGTGCTAAGGCCTTAGTATTGCACTTGGAGTGAGAAGTTTTACCATTGTCCTATCACAAACTCTCTCTCCCTCCAACACCTCACCCCAGTATCTCCTTCCCCTCAATGTGTTCCAATGAACGATTCCTCTGATGTCTCCAACCCAGAAGTTGAGGGGAAAATTCTGGGTGCTGGCTGTTGTCTCAAAACCAGTGAATGGTGTTTTGTGGAGCGGCCGTTTCTGCAGGGGCAGTGACGCATCAGTGGGCGGTTGTTGAATTCGCCTGGCTACCCCTCCACTCCCTGGAAGAAGCCCTCCCCTCAAAAGCTGTCTCGCCTTGCATAGGCAAGCCTCTTTCTGGTCGAGACCTGCTGGGAGTCACATGTCTTGTGAGCCATGAGATTTTTAGAGCAATTTTCTGCTGGTAATGTTTCCTTTGGGATCATGAATTTACTATCATTGTTTTCTGTAATACTTCTGATTTTTTGAATACTCTACTTTGAATAGATATCGTACGGTAATAACTCGTAAATTATTTTTGGCTACCTTTTTCTTGTGAGCTGTTTTTCTTGTTTGTGGAGTCTTTTCCCTGATCCAGCATGTGACCGACGGTTGGAGTATTTCCCCTGTCTGGACTTACGTGAAAAATCAACCAGATTTTACGACGTAACGTAACAGTAACATGGGCATAAGTCAAACTCTCAATTGGGTCCCCATCCTCACCTAAAGGAGGCTGTAAGTAATCATCAAGATATGAATCATGTGTGAAAAGGAATTCAGGGCCTTTTTTTGGAAATGATTGTCTAAAAATAATTTATAAACCACATTACATTGAAATTTGGTATTCCTCACAAATATTTTCCTTCGAAAATTTATTTTTTTCTACACTGAGAGGAAAAATATTTTATGCTAAAAAAATGTTTTCCCACTTCTTTTACCATGATTGCAATCCTTGATTTATGTTACGCCTTCATTGTAATGTTATCTTAATTAGTTAACTCTGCAATTGACGTCACTTTATTCATGCGATGCCAGACACGATTTAAGGTTTCTTTGGTGAGGAAACATCAAAAATAGTGTAATTGAAACTAGGCATCTATGAGAAAAATTATTTTGCTGCTGAAAAATATTTCCACTCACCAAACCAGTAAATTTTTATGTGAAATTCATGGAAATAATGATGAACAGCAGGCATTTTTTAAATTTTGTACAATGAAAAGTAGAAACAAATTATGAAAAAAGAGTCCTGCATGCAAATCTAGGACCTCTAGATAGTAGCCCAACATCACTAACACTAGGCTACCGCTGCTATTTGAAGAGTGACCATTTCTATGGGAATAAAATGGGACCTGTGAATGTTTCACTGCATTCCATTTTTAAAATAATTGGTTATATAAAACAATATTGGAGGAGATTTGTGGACGGCTCCCGATAAACTTGTTTGATTGAAATGTTTAGATTGTTACAGTTTGATTGAATGTGAGCCATGGTTTTCTTAATGAGATTCTTCAGTACTAGGATTTCATTTCGTAAAATAAACATCTTCATGAGATATGTTTCATCAGTACCTGAATTTAACATACTGACATATAAGGCAAGTCAATTACTACACCTAAATACAACATAAATAGTAATAAAGAGCTGCTTTTGAGATAATAATACTTGTGTCAGTTCTTTGTAACTTTCAATTGAATGGGTTACACTGCCTGTAAATACTCGTGCATCAGAGTAGCAAAGAGAAAAGGAATATTGAAGAAGGGTTAGTGTACTTTCAATCTTTCAATAAACAGCACCACTGGGGATCCTCATTCCTACATTGCAGGAGTACAGCTCTTTTTTATTCACCACAGGGAAGAGTTAAGTTCGGTCACTTGTAAAGCTAGAGCTAGAGCTTTAACGCTAACCATGTGCCAGTTACTAACAAGCAACTATGTGAGGTTTTTGACACCTAAATAATGGAGAGGTTCTGAAAATCACAGGTATTTTATGCCATTGCATGAATAACAGCAGCCACATGGAACACGTGGGGCCACAGAGTTGCTCCACATCCCCACTGCAGGACTAACAAGGTTAAGTTTATCGGTACTAGGATTAAATATAGTATTATATAAGGCAAGAAAACTACTACAAAAATGATCATCATAAAAAGGAAAAAAAACTGCAAACACTAAGAATGGGTTACCTTTTAAGCTGTGTAGAAAGCAAAATGTCCTATGATTAACAGTGACAAACGTTTAGATTTTTACCTATCTCATTCATGAAATAATTACATTCCATTACAAGGATTCCGTACATACCTGGGCATTATCCTCCCGATATGGTTCCTTCTTTGCCCCCATCAGCAGCACATCCAGGACACCCACGATGGCTCTCCTGCCCTGAGCTTCCCCTTTTTCGCCTTGGGAAGCAGTTAAATTATTGGGCTGCAAAATAATCCCCAATCATCATCATTAATGATTGACATACATAAACAGAATATTTTCAGGATTAGTCAAATGAATAAAATAAATGTTAGTTTCAAATGGATTTGTTCTTCATGATATCCTGGAAGCTGCCTCAAGGTAATTAATATCAGGAATTGATAATGTTTATAATTATGTTTTTAAAATACCACTTTACTATACTCCTAATACTTCTTATTTTCATTGCAAAATCCCTGAAAAGTCCACCTGATTATTCTCAGGAGATATTATTCTCAATATATAATCTTATATGTAACAGAAACTTATTTTATGGGAACCCTTTGCATGAGAATCCAGAGCCCATAGGTAATGACATTCATTCATGGAAAATAAAAAGGGGCAGTAACAGAAAATAAATTTAGTTTATTTTGGTTTATAATTTGGTTAAGAGACATTTTGACAAATAAAAACTTACTCAGACAACATATAACTGAAGGCCACTCTGAGTTAACAAAAAAGAGAATACTTTAGAGTAACTCCTTATAGGACAAAATTTGCATAACTTCAATGGGGAAATATGAAGGATTTTTCTCTGAATGTAAAATTGAGAAGCGGTGTTTTCTTGAGGTGTTTCTACGTACAGAGACTTGATAAAATTTCTATAATGTATATTTCTGCACAACGTCTTTAGTTAGCCCCGAAATAACTGAATCCTTTACAACTTATTTCCTCAAAAGATTTAGACTGTGCTTTCAAGCGCATAGAATTGTTACAGGAGTAAATGCACTTACTTCATTGGACTTGAAAGTGATGCCATAGACCCATTGGCAATTGATGACTTGTCAGTCAAAACTCTTTCCTTGTTAAGCACAGTTTTGCTTTTGAACATACAAAGGAGCCTTGTAGTTTTGTATGTTCAAACAGCATAATTACATTATTTTATGTTTGTTTCAGTTTAGTTGAACTAATTACAATATGGTTTGGTAAACCTATCTTTTTCAGATCAATTATTACAATTTTTTATGCTCACATTTAAATACTTTTCTCTAAATAATTTCTTTGGTAGATTTTATGCTGTATCTAAATGTTGGTTTCATCATAATCAAAAGTGTAGTTCTTACTTAGGTACCTTAAGACAACCTAAAAAATTTATAAATCTACAGTTTTTGGTCATTGCACTTTTTATTTTAAAATCTGTTTTATTTTCCCTACCAAAATTTTTACTAATTGACCCCCCCCCCCCCCCCCCAAAAAATAAACAAGTTCAACTTTTATGCCTAAACTATTCCATAAAACACGATATTTTTTCAAATAACCCTGAAATTATTATACTTAAAACAGACAAATAGCACAGAAATCACATGCAAACACAAATATGAATATTCAAGTAAAGAATTACACAAATATAGAAAAATTGTAGTGACATTTTTAAACATAAGAACCTGACGACAGCACTTTGAAGGTGAAATGCTCATATGAAAAAAAACTTCTCAAGGAAAAGAAAATTGATTTTAAAACACTATTCACTCCTTCCAAGAACAATGACACTCCACCTAAACAATGCTTTGGTTGAAGACTGCTGTTGATAGTTGCCAACCAAAAATATTTACTACACACACATGGGCAATCAATTTTAAATAAAAAATGGGATACTCCGAGTAAACCTGATATGACCATGAATTCTCTCTAAAGGCCACTTTACAGGGTGAAAGATCATATGAACGATCATGCCATCATTCAAGGAATCATGCAAAAAATAGAACATGTTCCGATTTTGACTGAATGATCATGCGCATGACGGTTCTTTGGCAAATTTTTCCATAATACAGGACCTTTATACTGAGTGACTGCTGTATGAACTTTTAAAACTTGTTTCTTCAACAACATTGTTCTAGAGTACAAATTCATTTCACAAAGTAAATAAGCACGTAAATTCACTGGCCGTACTGACAGTACTGCCAAACTGTTCCGAAATCAATAAAGTAGATTCCTTCATCAAAGAAAACGAAAGGCAATAATTGCGATTTCTTAACAACTGTTAGTGTATTCATAATAAACATACTATTTGGTTTTAGAAATACCGGTTTAGACAAATGGCCATGGTCAATATTAACCTCATTTGAAAAAGGCCAGATTGGCACCCATGTGATGCCACTCCGGGTGACGTCACAGGGACCTAGATTCTATATGAGTAGATAGGAGTTATACATTGTCTGAGATTACCAATGCATGCATGAGGCAAAGAGCTCAGGGAAACAGGTCTTAATAATCTCCTATTAAAACTGGCTAAGGTCGGAAAGTTTTCTTCATTTGATAAGGTATTAATAATCCTTATTTAATCCAAGCGCTACCAGCTAGCTGGGTACTCCGCTACCTGCTAACAGCCTGCATTGTATCAGTGCTCAAAGCCTCGCCCCAAGGTCACCTCACTTGCGGCAGCGGGAACCAGAACGATGCCACACTGAGTTTTCCCAGCATTCCTACTTAGCCGTCGCGTTTTTGCGCGCTTCAAATTTTTCACTATTGATTTAATCGCGAAAAATAGATATCATCATTTAAAAATCTAAAAGCACGAAATACGTACTCCAGGAGTAATAATCCTTCGATTTAGGCAATAAAAAAATAATAGAAAACCACCCTATTGGCAGTATGTTACAGTAACCAATGATGTCATTCAATTAATGACATTTCCTACTCTGGACTCTTCTGCATGCCGAGAGCAGCAGTAGTGGCAGTAAGCAGACAACTGGCGGTAAAATTTTAATTTGGTGGTGTGTTTTTATGTAGCCATTGGGTGTGCGATAAGATGCAAGTTATATTAAATGCCTGAGTTATCTCTTCACTTCTACTAACACATAAGTGGAAAGGGTGCGAGTTATAATAAATGCCCAAGTCATGTCTTCACTTCCACTAACAAATAAGTGACACAAAGGGAGGAAAATGTCCTACCTATAGTTTATATTGCGTTTGCCACTACCTACGTTATGCTCACACATTAAACGGTATGGTTGAACAAAAAAGTTTAACTATCAATACATTGCAATGATGAAAGAAATCAAGAAAATTTATGCATGCACTTATGTAACATATACATGGGTGGCAAATGTAATTTTAATACCAGTTCCTTGCATTAAAACATACAGGTACATATTAATTCTCATCTACCACTGAATTGCTAGACATTATTCAAGACACCATGGGTAAATCACACAAAGTTAGCAAACCAAATATTTCATACAGATAGTCAGAAATTAATTCACACGCAACATATATATTTAAGAGGAAATAAGAGTTATTTTTCTCAGTTTACGCGAGTATTCTGAATTATGCCCATTATATTTCATTTACTTGCATGCCATGTGTTATCAAAGAAAGCAATTGCTGTGTTTAAAAAAAAATGAACAATGGCTTCCATCAGTTTACTCCTGCTGCTCTTGCCCTCTGCAAGAGGCTTTTCTCAAGAGCATTACACCTTATTCTCAGGGGAATTTTTTAAGAATTTTTGGTAAGCACCACTCCAACTAGAGTCACGATTTACCTTCATTTTAACACTTATTCACAAAAATCATATTTCATTAGGTTTTAAGAGATTGCTTGTAATATTGAAAGACCAAAATTCTCTTTTTTTAAGTGAAGACATCACAGTTATGTATCATTTCCTCTGTTAATAGAAAATATCCAGAAACAATTGAGTACATGTTGACTTTGATTGGACCAATAATTGAAAGAGAATATGGTAAAGGGGCTTAATTTACCATCATCCCCAAGAAAATTATCTTTGCCGGTTATAAAACACTTTATGAACAATTCCAGCTATTAAAAAGTAGATATTTGACCATTTCAGTCATTCAAAGTAGATATTACATAGGCCATTTGGCAGTACAAGGACTATCACCCGCAAAAATGCAATTCTCATCGAATGACATACTCACAAAACCGGACATCTTCTGAAAGTGTTCACAATAGGTGTATTGGCAATTATTTGTTCTACCTCTGGTTAAGCGACAATTTGCTGTAGCGAGTGTTTATTTGAACATCCCAGGGTCTCGTGTTATTGACGTTGCTCTCAAATAATTAAACCTCCTCTTTTATCTGAGACCACTCAGGCTTACCACAAGCTTGTACTGATAGGTTTTTGTGTATTATGTGGACTAAACCAATCCATAATAGGGTCATTCCATTTCTAATCAACCAGGCCATGACACCCACCGACTCGGATTTCCATGAAATTTGCCATGGTCATACATCCTGGTATAACTAGATATTGTGTACAATTTTAGCCACCAACTGTCAATTGTTAATGAAATATGAGCAATTGAAATTTGGGCGTGACCCCTAAAGTGCCGCCACGTGCAACGCATGGTGATTTATATTTTCATCCATAACTCCATTCGTATGAGATGAAAAGCCATGATTTTTTTTCTAGAGCTTAGTGGTCCATAATGATCCTAAGATTATCATTAAATAATCACTGCATGAAGTAATTCAGCTGCAAAAAAATAAAGTTCACAAAAAAATCTCGCTTGTACCATTTTTCATTGTCAGCATCCAACAGGGAGAGGCCATGCGAAAACAGACTCCTGGTTCAGTTTAAAGTAATCATTAATGTATGAGCAAAGATCCTGATGAAAAAAAATCGTGAGTCCGACATTCCTTTTAGTAAAAAAAAATACTCATTCATGGTCACGGGAAAAAAATGGCTCTTTTTCAAGGCACATAGAAAAGACACAATTTAGAGGAGATATAAGCTTATACTCATGATTAAACAATATTGGAGCATGCATTATCTCACTATAGCGTATCTTACTGGCTCTTAGCGTAGGAAACACATAAGCAATCATGTGAATGTACTTCCCAAGGTACTGCTAATTTCGTGCTTTCAGGACTATTCCTACCAAGCTATCTCTTCCATGGAAAATGGGTAACTGAATAGTATGGTATAAAATGTAAAGGCAGAAGAGAGCCATCAGAAAGTTTTCTCCAATTTTAGTCCAAGTGAAGTTAATTCATTTCTCATTCATATGGTGATGCCTTAGTGATATCCGGTTGAATTTCAGACTAAGTAGCTCATGTTAGTGTGACTGATAGCCAGGCTTACATTGTAACATCTCTTATTCGTATTGAGGTCTGTCTTGCCATGTAGCAATGATAGCATTGTGCAGTGTTGGCAAAGAACTCAGTTCTGAATTTCACAAAAAGAGTTACACAAAGTCAGCCCAAAGTTTTTATTTCAAAGAACTACCAGAAGTGGACAGAGAAGTAATTGCCCTGCTGTGCAATATTCCTATTTCGTCACTGTTGACTGTGTGCTCTCATCATCTTCATTGCTACTTCAAGAAATACGAGTGTTATCAGCTGAAATCTATACCCATTTGCCATGCATAAAGGTCCTGAGAGGAAATTTCTGAGGACCATACCTTCAAAAAAGTGTAAGTCTGTTAGAGCAGCGGGCATCATGGTGAAGCCTGGAGAAAAAATTTGCTGTAGGTGTGACAAGAGGATTTCCAAAATTTGTGAAAGTGAAGTTGTTTCCAAAGGCATTGACGAAAGCGATAAAGAACTTACACCAGTTAAGTCTTGGTGGAAAGTGATAGAAAATAGGATGAAGCAAACTGCAGTTTGGAGGCTTTAGACTGCTCTACTTTGAAATTACATTCTTTGTCTTCTCACAGTAGACACTCATATGGAAAAGGATAGATAACACAGGCTAAGCATCACCTTGTTTCTTAAGTGTCTGGTGCATTGAAATTAGTGAATCCATCCCTGGAAAATCTAAGTAGTGATGAAGATGAGAGTGACAGTCAACGTATCAAGCAAAAGGCAGCCAATCAGGATGACCTGCTGACTAAAATTAAGAATAAATTGCCAACAGTTAGTTGGCAGGGTAAAATTCAAATGTTGACCCTGGCCCCATTATCTTCGTCTAGGAAAAGAATTGTGACTGAGTTTCATGTTTCAGACTACACTGTGAGACAGGCAAAAAAGTTACTTGATGAGAAGGGAATACCTGCTATGCCACCACCATGTGCTGAGAAACCACTTCCAAACTCCACTCCACATCTTGTCCAGTAGTGTCCGAAAATATCCACCGGGAAGAATGATGCCTCGGTAGCTTAACTGGCTAAAGCACTTGACTGGAAATCGGGGGATCCGGGTCCGAATCCCGGTCAATGCGTATGATTTTTTCTCTGTGGATATTTTGCACGATTGTGCATTGCGGATGACTCCCGTAAAAGTTATCACCGTGGCTAGTCCCGGTATACTTTAAATTCCATGGTAGAGCTGGTGAAAATTTCTTACGAACTTGATAAGAATTCTATACAGATTCCGTGAGCCAAAGATAAGTCAATGTGGGTAAGAATGAGTAGGAGTGAAAGTCCTCCTGTGATGGTATAGGTGGTACCATAAAACGAATGGCACAGAAAATAACAAACAGTAGCGGAATGTATGAATTTTGTAGAGATAATATGAAAAACATCAACATCCATTATATTAAGTCTAGTGATGTGGCTTGGTCATGCAGTAAACTTCTTCAAAGATCCACCTAGGCAAAAACAATTCCAGGTACAAGAAACTTCCATCATTTGATGCCTTTATCAGATAGAAAAGTCACAGCAAAGTTGACTGGCCTGGATGATAAGTACAGCATTATGTTTGATTTTTGTTCTGAAACAGTGGATTTCCCTGATAATTTGGCTGTTGGTTCATATGCAGCTTGTATTTACAGCAAGCAATGTGGTACATTGGACTAGTGGAAGCTCTCAACCATGAAGAAGGTGATATTTCAGTTAAATTCATGACACCTATAGGGCCCTCACTTTCGTTATTCTCCTGGCCAGAGAGATATGTTTGCTGTGTGCCACTAGGACATATTGTGTGTGCTTAATTCTCCTGCAACCACAAGCTCTGGGAGGTCATACTACTTCTTCAGGGAGGAAGTTGCCAACATTCAAAAAAAATATTTAGACTTTGTGAAAAACACTAAGACATCTTAGAATGCTATCAGACAGTTAAAAAGAGGAAGCTCACTTTTAAATCAATTGGTAAGGTTGTTAGTCTAATTTTACTGTTTTCCCTAAATTTCCAAAGATATAGTATGACTAAATGAAACATTGAAAGGTGAAGTACCTGATAAATTTCTCAATTCAAATGATTTGATGACGGTTCCTTTTTACATTTGATAATGTACATTCCTGTGATGTCAATACATCTGGATATGAAATGGTCTTTGGACGCAGATTAAAAGAAATGTAGAATGTTAAAGTGTACCATGGATCATGCATTCTTTTTAATTAAAACTCCCTCGCGAAAGTTCAGATAGCACAAAATAAGCAGTACGTGGGAGAGTACATTCACGTGATTGCTTATGTGTTTCCTACGCTAAGAGCCAGTAAGATACGCTATAGTGAGATAATGCATGCTCCAATATTGTTTAATCATGAGTATAAGCTTATATCTCCCCTAAATGGTGTCATTTCTATGTGCCTTGAAAAAGAGCCATTTTATTCCCGTGACCATGAATATTTTTTTTACTAAAAGGAACGTCGGACTCACGTTCTTTTTCCATCAGGATCTTTGCTCATACATTAACGATTACTTTAAACTGAACAATGAGTATGTAGTCGCATGGCCTTTCCCTGTGGATGCTGACAATGAAAAATGGTACAGGCGAGATTTTTTTTGTGAACTTCATTTTTTTGCAGCTGAATTACTTCATGCAGTGATTATTTAATGATAATCTTAGGACCATTATGGACCACTAAGCTTTAGAAAAAAAATCATGGCTTTTCATCTCATACGAATGGAGTTATGGATGAAAATATAAATCACCATGCGTTGCACGTTGCAGCACTTTAGGGGTCACGCCCAAATTTCAATTGCTCATATTTCATTAACAATTGACAGTTGGTGGCTAAAATTGTACACAATATCTAGTTATACCAGGATGTACGACCATGGCAAGTTTCATGGAAATCTGAGTCGGTGGGTGTCATTTAGTCAAAATATTGGTTGATTTGACATGGAATGACCCTATACTTAATATTGTAACATTGCAACGAACAAGTACACGAAATAGCCAGGGGCGGAATTCTGTACACGGATACCGACGATCGTCGGTGTCGGTAGCTACCGACGATCGTCGGTAGCACCGATAGAAATGTGATTCACAAAGCGCCGCTACCGACAGATTGTCGGTGCAACCTACAAATTCGTGACGTAATGCTTTTGTTGGTACGAAAGTGGCACCCGCACGCGAGGCTAGGCGCCTCGACCAATCATATTTCTCCTTTATTTGCATTAAACAAATGAGGCTCGGAAAACGCCATTTGTTATTCGTCAGCCCGCGAAGAAGTTAAAAAGAGTTGATCACTGCTTTGTGAGATATTTACGATGCTTAATCACTCTGCGAACACAATTTCTTACTCCCGTTGGTGCGATGTGGCTTGTATTCCGAGATTTTGCTGTATTTACCATCGGACTTTTTCTAGCCCAAGTAAAAAAGCCTTTATATTCAAGGATTCAACGGTCGTTGATAGAAGAACACCGGCAGCATTTGGTGCTCAATGTATTAGAATTTTCAAGTATAATTGTCTTGAAGAGGACTTTGTCTGCTACATAATTCTTCACCTACGCTTATTATAATTGTATTCTTGAGATTAGAAGTGACGAAATTATTTTTATTAGTATTGTAACAATGTACCTTCATCTTCAGCCACGGCTTGTTTACATCGTTTGCCTCATTGTTCGCCGTAGGTCCGATACTTCCACAAGGGTAATTATTTAATTAGAAAACATTTTTCTCTTGAAATCACATTTTAGTCTATTTAAAATACATTCGTTATGGAAAACACCGAGATTCCGCGGATGTCACGGAAGGTATCATCAGTATCATCGCGTCAAGTGTTGTGATTGTGAATTTGAGTGACATACTGTACGCTATCTATTTGGAAGTGTTAACGTTTGCATTTTGATTCCATTTGTGTGTTATTTCAAACAACTTTGCGTTGATATGACTTGGACTAAATATGCTGGATCAGTGTTAATTTGTGATATACCGTTGAAGGTTTTCTCGTGTTGAAATGAAATGTTTGTAGTTTTATGATGAATAATTCATTAAATGTTTCCTTGTTTCGTGCAATAATTCTTTTTATTTGCCCCTTTCTTCCGATGGAGTACACGGTACGTACCTACTCAGTGCTCTTATAGTAATAATAAAAACCTATATTGGAGTCCCGAAAGGTGTTTGGTTAGTATGGTGTAGTAAATTCAGCTTTAATTTTATGGGAAGTTTTGTGCACCGGTAACGACGTCAAAGAGTGAGAGGAGTTAAATGATGCCATTTATATTCTTCTAAAATATAGTAGCAATATGCTTTTTCTATTTCGTCGTTGCTATCTGATGCTCTCAAGAGTACTTACGAAGGTAGGAGAGTTATTTTCATTATAAACCACATTCTCAGATGCTCACATAGGGTATTGAAGTTAATATGAAAGTGAACGAAATGTCCACGTACATATTTCATTGAAAGTGCATCAATAGGCATTCGTTTTTATTGAAAATATAAATTAATTTCGGATCCAAACTTTACGTATCAACAATAGATACCTATCGTGTCTTGTTGTGAGTAATTTAAAAGCAAAGCAATACGTTACATACTTAAAATGACGGAATATTTATAATGTTAAATACCTTACGCTATTGGAACGCATAATGTAATATACGTGTAACATTGGCAAAGTTAAATACTGCTCCCTCTACGTAAATTTTACGTTTCAAGTGTTTAATCAATCATTTTTATTATAAATAACATACAATTAGTGCGCTTCCACGGATCTAGCGTCGTAGATTATGATTTGAAATCGTCAGCTTAGGCCGAAAAGTGTAAACAAAAGTCCGCCATGTTGCTAAAAATTTGTCGGTAGGTCCTACCGAGCGTTTTGAAATCGTCGGTATGTACCGACGGGTTTACCGACAACTGTCGGTGGGATAACGTAGGGGCTTTCTCTAACTCGTTAACGTTTTGTTGTTAACGGGTTGTTAACGAAAGTCCTCTCTTGCAACGACACCCTCTTATCGAAAGTGTGTTTCTGTATCTCACCTTAACGAAAGCTCGTCGTTGCAAAACAAGACCACGGCTCGTCGATAGCAAACAATACACCGTTGGCGCCTGCGAGTGAGGCTAGAATTTTCAACCAATCACATGCCTAGATTTATTCGTTCGGTAGCATTAAGAAGCAGCGCCTAACTACGGTAACTAATAAGCGATAAATAGTCACCATAAATAAACAAGAAGCTGCTAAAGAACGCACCGGTCGATTTGGAAAAGAATAATAAATTATGGAGAAAACTGATGAGTATCATTTTAGTAGTGGATTCATTTACTGTTTTTATAATGTGTCGTAATATATTTCCATGAAGAACAAAATAAAATAAGGGGGAAATTAGTGTAAGTAAGCGTGTATATTCAAGGATTCAACAGTCGTCGATGGAAGAATATCGGTAACTTTTGGTGCATTATGTATCGTAATTTTCAAGTATAATTATCTTGAAGAGGACTTTGTCTGCTACTTACTCGTTCACCTACGCCTATAATAATTTTACTCTCGTGGTCATAGTAGTGACAAAATTATTTTTATTAGTATTATAACGATGTAAATTTCGGAGTGCATCTTCAGCCACGGCTTGTTTACATCGTTTGCCTTATTTCCGCTATAAGTCCACAACTTCCACAGTGGTAGTTATTCAATTAGAAAAACTTATTGACGCTTTCATCATATTTTGGGATGTTTGAAATCAATTCGTTGATAAAAAATACCGAGATTACGCGGATGTCATGGAAGGAATCATCGCGAGTGTTGTGATTGTGAACTCGTGTCACAAACTTAACGTTTTTTAGTGTCAATTTCTTGAGTAAAGATTACGGAAGTGTTAATGTTGTTGGTGTTGTTGTTACTTATAATTTTATTCCACGCAAAGCGAAGATAAACACAGTAAAGTAAACATAGAAAAAAATGCGCATTTAAGGAAGTAATATAATATTTTCATAGTCACTCACCATGTTGAGGCATCGAATTACTGATTAAACTCACACAAAAGCAAAACCTAGCATAGGTTAATCGTTGGTAGCCACAATTAGGCATAGAAAATCACTGCAATCAGCAACTTCAAATGATATTAAAATAAGTGTATGCATGTATCCATCAAAACACAGACATATTATTCGTTGGGACTTAGTTTAACAGCATTGCAAAAGTTAAAAGTGACGACTAATGAGTTCTGAGTAAATGAGGGAAACCGTAATTATTTTCGTGAACGGTGGCTTTAGCCAGCCAAAAAAAGGCGTCAAAAAACCTGTGTTACGACCACATCGGGGGCTATTCAAAAGGTTGTTTTGAATTAAAAATTCGGCGAAAATTAGGATTCTGAACATTCCTAAGTCGTCTTCTCTGCACTAGATGCTTAATTACATTTGCTCTCTCCTTCAAGATGTGATTAGATCCCTAATTAAAAAGTTAAGACCGATCAATCGAGCCTAAATAAACTATCGACTGAAAATAATCGGAGCACTATAATTGGAATGTGTAAATGTTATTTTCACAAGGTAAATAAATTTCTTAAATCTACTTCAAACAACATGTTTACTCCCCCGCAAAAGCTAATGTCTCTGTTGCCACTTTTTATAATCATTGATTGCTGCAAAACGTTTTAATGCTTTCCATCTCCTTTGCAAAAGTGTATCTATAATTTTTCAAGTAAAAATACCATTATCCCTTTGTGGTAGCAGAATCATAACTTTACCACGCACTGAGCAACCGATACCTAAAACATTATAGCGGGCGTCGATAAGCTTAAGACGGGCTCCCAAGTCCCCCGATAAGCTATCGGCATTTTTCGTTAGTGCTATCGAGAAAATATCGTTAAGCGAGCGTAGAGAAAACCAATTGTCGTTAGTTAAGATTTTCGATAAGCTAACGACGCAGCAACGTCGATAAGACTTGCTATCGAGTTAGAGAAAGCCCCTACCTGGGGCCGTATTCTGTATTTCGTCGGTGCCGCACCGGTCGGTTTCCCTTTCAAGCCCACCGACTGGACATCAAACCGTACCGACAACGGATTCCGCACCGACGACGACACTTTCAGCGATTCAGTAAGGTCGTCGGTTTTAAACCAGTCGGTACGGTTCCCTCCCCTTCCCAAACAGGGAAAATCAGAATATATCCGAAGTTTCACGTGTCTCCACCAATGAAAGAAGGGTAAAAACAAGTGAAGACTCATTGGCACAGTTTGTTGTCGTCATTCTCAATCTTTTTATTTGCGGAAATTACGACTTATTGCTAGATTAAGATAAACGATATTGGATAAGTTGTTAACAATGCTTATATAATGTGTGGTAGTAATGCTGTACCTACAGAATCGAAGGAAACAATATTACAACATCACAATAAAGTTTGTATGTGATGGAGATTGTTGTTGCAGGAATGAATTATTGAAACTATCCTTGAGATCGTAGTTTCTTTTAAATATTGGTTCCGTATATTGCTATTTATTCATGATTTGGTAATATAGTTGTCATTATGTAAGTTCCGTCTAAATGTTATCAACAGAAGGTTATGCCATTGGCACCGTAGCAGACGAAAATAACATACCATGGAACGTGAACGTAGGATTCAAAAGCAAATGTAAATGTCATACTAGAGGAACGAGTTAGGAAATTGTTATAAAAATAAGGAGCTGGGTGTAATTAAAAGAAGTTTAATGACGAGGAAATAAATAAATTGTGATTGGGTGAAATACATATGTATAAGTTGCGCATTCCAAGTGAGAGAAAATGATAATATTGCGGTAAACCTCATACTTATTAACAAATATCTTCTTTTATCGTCAAGGGAATCAATGGCTGACGATGAAATGAAATATAGTTGCCTGTTACAGATGAAAGAAACTGATACCGTTGTGGCAAACTTCATACTTAAATAAAAAGATCTTATTTCTATGCCGAGAGAAACGCCAAATTGATGATGGAGTGAAATAACAGTCGCCTATTCAGAGTGATATAAAGTGATAACATTGCGGCAAAACTCATATTTAATCAAAAATATCTTTTATACGTCAAAGGAGCAAATAAATCATGATAGAGAGAAATAAAGCCTCTTACAAGCGAGTGAAAGTGGTAACATAAATGAGAGAAAGTAATTATATGTTAACAAACCTCATTTTTATTAACCATTATCTTATATTTCTGTCAAGGTAATCAATATAGATGATGACACAGTGTGATAAAATTGCAGAAAACCTCATTATTTATTTGGTGATGAGGTAAAAACAAAATAAAACGTGCAATGCGCACCGGGGAGTTGATGAAACCCACTAGTCGGTGGCCGTACCGACACCTTTTTGCTGTCGGTACGGCTACCGACGATCTCCCGTCCTCTCGTCGGTGCCGCACCGACCGGGTTCGTACAGAATCGCACGACTTCTTACCGGGAGTCGGTGTGACGTCGCACCCGACGAATCGGTGCCGCACCGATCGGTTTGGAGTTACAGAATACGGCCCCTGAATCGCTCGTACCGAGACTTATCGGTAGGACCGGCTTACCGACACCGACAATCGTCGGTACGGTGTACAGAATTCCGCCCCAGGTATGTACAGTACATTTTCTTAACCTGTTCTAAACATTTTCGATCGATTTGTTGAAATATTTCATTGGATATATCTTCGTGCATTTCAACTTCAAAACGGTATATAAACTTCTTAAAGTCCGCAAGTACGATTCTATGAATTATCTTAACTGTAAATGTTGGAATTTAAAACCGAACAGGAGGTAAAAAGCAAAATAAATACATCGAAAACATTCCACGAAAAATTTCATGTTCATTGATATCTTTTTTGAGTTGGTCATTGATGAACTCAAATTATTCACTTTTTTTTGCTATGATTGAATAGTAAGCACTTAGTTATACCAAAAGGAAAAAAAAACGACTTCACTCTTCACCATTGAGTAACCACCTGCGAGTTAACTAATGCCTCGTCAGGATTAACTAATTCTGAAACACTATTTGGGGGATTGGACTCTTTTCACTGCTCAGTCGATCATTGCACAAGGGCCTTTAGTACCATCTTAAGTTGTTCATTTACAAATTTAATACCCCATTACCTTTTGATGCCTAATTAAACCGATGCTTAACAAACGTTGCACGTACCAGTTTGTTAGTCATAAAGCATTATACTTAGCCCGTCGTGGCAAGTGATTCATCATACACACAATTAAGTTACTTTTTAAAGTTACTGTTATAACCAGTTCAACCAACAAATACAAACATCTTGCTATATTTTTCATTCTCGTTGATATAAACTTAAAACTACTAATACCGGGCTACACTGTACATAGTCACGAACAAGTTAATGAGAATGCGAGATTGCGGGAATGATTTAACATCATGTGGAAGTTACACGAGGCTTCCAATGAAAAAAATAAGAAGCACTCACCCTGACGTAATTTCTGGACGAAAATTTTCTCAGTTCTGCGTCCGATTCGTGACAAATATTTCTGAAATCGTAGAATTCGATGATATTTTTCAAGCACAGTGGACATAAAGTGGCAGGCAGGCCATCTCCCACAGCAACCTAAGAAAGGAATGAAAATATTTGCAAGAGATTTCAGACATACCGTGGAAAATGTGTGCATAGAACGGAATAAAACAAGAGGTAAGGAAATCGATAACATGTAACCCGCCACTTACTTTTAAGTCGACTAAATCATATAAGGCATCCTCTACAGTTATCTGGCTTGCTACAATAGAAGTGAATATGTTATAATAATAATCATTTTTCTTCATGCATAGTCTGCACGGGGTGCCCTCGGAATTCCTGTATGGAGACTCTGAGTAATTCCCAGTGGTAGCACTCATGGCTTCACAGCAATAACTAATTCAGTCTCTAAACCAGTTCACTCCTCAAGCAAAGGATCCACACAGCACTCAGTGATTACTAAATTCCTAATAAATTACGATCATTTTCATGAAGTCCACCAATGCAAAAACATCAGACTTATTAAGATAAAGGGCGTGTTAACCTCACATTTAAATATGACCTCAAAAAGAAATCACATCGCAGCAGAGTAATCAGCAAATATTTCAACGAATTCCATGTTTGTTGACGCAGTAATTTATAATAGATCAGATAAGCAAGGTTTAGCTCAGATACCGAACTTTAGTTGCATTTTTTAGCACTAGAGGATAACGTACGCAGAAGGCCTACAATCGATAAATGAGGTATTTGCAACGACGAGCGATAAATTATTGAGCTCTATTGCATTAGTTTGAACAGGAATATTTTAATAATGTTTAAAATTAAACTATCAAGATATTTTTTACCCTTTCTCATATTTAAAGACCGTAAATTAACTATGACCGTTTGGAAGCTGAAGTCGGGCTTAAATTCGGCTTCTGGCCTAAGCATTGAATATTAATGAAACATAACTTACAATTCCACCATAAATTGAAAGAAAATTATTGAATATGTATTAAGTGTCCCTTTGTTTTTTCAAATGGAAAGAAAATTATCTTGAAACGCGAATGTTTGGCCTGTTCTATAGGTGTGCTGTTTGCGGATAAAATGGCAACTAGATATCATCGATTCTATACTGAGGCTTGATTGTATGTTCTTATATTAACAAATAGACGTTGCTAATGGGTCTTTGTCGTGCATGTTGTGTTCGTAAGATTTACAATCATGTCATAAATTGTTGAAAATATCCTCAGCCCATGCTATTGAGTCGTGAAATGTCTATCAGGAGATTGTTGTTTGTTGTTGGCGTCGTTGGTCCTTTCGTTGAGCATAATAATTATAAGCATTTTCATTTGCAAACAACAACGGGTGCTTTCCATTCATGCGACTCATGAGTCGACTTGTGTCGGCTCGCGGCATTTGTTTATAACTCTCCTATTCCTGTGCGTTACCATTTGTTGACTTGTGTCACAACAGTCGGCGACACACACCGAATGGAACACGAAAACACTTGTGTTACCTTGGCCCACAGTTTTATCCCAACAATCTGCAGTGATGCCAACATTTAGCTTAAAACTCAACTGACGGTATCACTGTACTATATTTACCATAACTCACAAATGCGTCCATTGACATCGCTGGTTTTTTGATATATGGCAGACAAGACATCATTACTTAGTACTATATACAGATTTTCCGCGAATCGACCCTGATTAACAAGTTACAAGACCTGCAATACGTAGTAATTTCTCGCCGCGAAGCTGACACTCGCCGGAAGGTATACCTGTTTAAAAATCATCATTACTCTGTTATGCGTCCATTCATCTCGCTGCTTTTTTGATATATGGCGGAAAAGACATCAATACTTAGCACTACTAACAGATATTCCGCGAATCGTCCCTGATTTACAAGTTACAGGACCTACAACACTTAATATTTTCTCGCCGCGACGCTTTGACTTGACCGATGGTATGAGTTTATAATATTCATCATTACTCTGTTATGCGTCCATTCATCTCGCTCCTTTTGTGATATGTGGCAGACAAGACATCAATACGTAGTACTCTATACAGATATACTGCGAATCGTCCCTGATTAACAAGTTACAAGACCTGCAATACGTAGTATTTTCTCGCCGCGACGCTTTGACTTGACCGATGGTATGAGTTTATAATATTCATCATTACTCTGTTATGCGTCCATTCATCTCGCTGGTTTTTTTATATGTGGCAGACAAGACATCAATACGTAGTACTCTATACAGATATACTGCGAATCGTCCCTGATTAACAAGTTACAAGACCTGCAATACGTAGTATTTTCTCGCCGCGAAGCTCAGACTCGCGGGAAGGTATACCTGTTTAAAAATCATCATTACTCAGTTATGCGTCCATTCATCTCAATGCATTTTTGATATATGGCAGACAAGACATCAATACTTAGTACTCTATACAGATATACTGCGAATCGTCCCTGATTAATAAGTTACAAGACCTGATATACGTAGTATTTTCTCGCCGCGAAGCTCAGACTCGCCGGAAGGTATACCTGTTTAAAAATAATCATTACTCTGTTATGCGTCCATTCATCTCGCTGCTTTTTTGATATATGGTAGACAAGACATCAATACTTAGTACTTTACTCTGATATTCCGCGAATCGTCCCTGATTTATAAGTTACAAGACCTGCAATACCTAGTATTTTTTCGCCGCGAAGTTGAGACTCGCCGGAAGGTATACGAGTTTAAAAATCATCATTACTCTGTTATGCGTCCATTTATCTCGCTGCTTTTTTGATATATGGTAGACAAGACATCAATACTTAGTACTTTACTCTGATATTCCGCGAATCGTCCCTGATTTACATGTTACAAGACCTGCAATACGTAGTATTTTCTCGCCGCGAAGCTGAGACTCGCCGGAAGGTATACCTGTTTAAAAATCATCATTTCTCTGTTATGCGTCCATTCATCTCGCTGTTTTTTTCATATATGGCAGACAAGACATCGGTACTTAGTACTATAATCTGATATTCCGCGAATCGTCCCTGATTTACAAGTTACCAGACCTACAATACTTAATATTTTCTCGCCGCGACGCTTTGACTCGCCGGAAGGTATACCAGTTTTCAAATCATCATTACTCTGTTATGCGTCCATTTATCTCGCTCCTTTTTTGATATGTGGCAGACAAGACATCAATACTTAGTACTATACACAGATAGTCCGCGAATCTTCCATGATTTATAAGTTACATGACCTGCAATACATAGTAATTTCTAGCCGCGAAGTTGAGACTCGCCGGAAGGTATACCAGTTTAAAAATCATCATTACTCTGTTATGCGTCCATTCATCTCGCTGTTTTTTTGATATGTGGCAGACAAGACATTCATACGTAGTACTCTATACAGATATACTGCGAGTCGTCCCTGATTAACAAGTTACAAGACCTGCAATACGTAGTATTTTCTCGCCGCGACGCTTTGACTTGACCGACGGTATGAGTTTATGATATTCATCATTTCTCTGTTATGCGTCCATTCATCTCGCTGCTTTTTTGATATGTGGCAGACAAGACATCAATACGTAGTACCATACTAAGATAGTCCGCGAATCGTCCCTAATTTATATTTTACAAGACCTGCAATACGTAGTATTTTCTCGTCGCGAAGCTGAGACTCGCCGGAAGGTATACCAGTTTAAAAATCATCATTACCCTGTTATGCGTCCATTCATCTCGCTGGTTTTTTGATATATGGTAAACAAGACATCAATACTTAGTACTATACTCTGATATTCCGCGAATCGTCCCTGATTTATAAGTTACAAGACCTTCAATACATAGTAATTTCTCGCCGCGAAGCTGAGACTCGCCGGAAGGTATACCAGTTTCAAAATCATCATTACTCTGTTATGCGTCCATTCATCTCGCTGTTTTTTTCATATATGGCAGACAAGACATCAATACTTAGGACTAAAGACAGATTTCTGCGAATCGTCTCTGATTTACAAGTTAAAGGACCTACAATACTTAAAATTTTCTCGCCGCGACGCATTGACTTGACCGACGGTATGACTTCATAATATTCATCATTACTCTGTTATGCGTCCATTCATCTCGCTCCTTTTGTGATATGTGGCAGACAAGACATCAATACGTAGTACCAAAGAAAGATAGTCCGCGAATCGTCCCTGATTTATAAGTTACAAGACCTGCAATACGTAGTATTTTTTTGCCGCGAAGCTGAGACTCGCCGGAAGGTATACCTGTTTAAAAATCATCATTACTCTGTTATGCGTCCATTCATCTAGCTGTTTTTTTCATATATGGTAGACAAGACATCAATACTTAGTACTATACTCTGATATTCCGCGAATCGTCCCAGATTTATAAGTTACAAGACCTGCAATACATAGTAATTTCTCGCCGCGAAGCTGAGACTCGCCGGAAGGTATACCAGTTTCAAAATCATCATTACTCTGTTATGCGTCCATTCATCTCGCTGCTTTTTTCATATATGGCAGACAAGACATCAATACTTAGTACTATACTCTGATATTCCGCGAATCGTCCCTGATTTATATGTTACATGACCTGCAATACATAGTAATTTCTCGCCGCGAAGTTGAGACTCACCGGAAGGTATACCAGTTTAAAAATCATCATTACTCTGTTATGCGTCCATTCATCTCGCTCCTTTTTTCATATATGGCAGACAAGACATCAATACTTAGTACTATATAAAGATATTCTGCGAATCGTCCCTGATTTACAAGTTAAAGGACCTACAATACTTAAAATTTTCTCGCCGCGACGCTTTGACTTGACCGACGGTATGACTTGATAATATTCATCATTACTCTGTTATGCGTCCATTCATCTCGCTCCTTTTGTGATATGTGGCAGACAAGACATCAATACGTAGTACTATAGAAAAATAGTCCGCGAATCGTCCCTGATTTATAAGTTACAAGACCTGCAATACGTAGTATTTTTTCGCCGCGAAGCTGAGATTCGCCGGAAGGTATACCTGTTTAAAAATCATCATTTCTCTGTTATGCGTCCATTCATCTCGCTGATTTTTTCATATATGGTAGACAAGACATCAATACTTAATACTATATTCTGATATTCCGCGAATCGTCCCTGATTTATAAGTTACAAGACCTGCAATACGTAGTATTTTTTTCGCCGCGAAGCTGAGACTCGCCGGAAGGTATACCTGTTTAAAAATCATCATTACTCTGTTATGCGTCCATTCATCTCGCTGCTTTTTTCATATATGGTAGACAAGACATCAGTACTTAGTACTATACTCTGATATTCCGCGAATCGTCCCTGATTTACAAGTAACAAGACCTGCAATACGTAGTATTTTTTCGCCGCGAAGCTGAGACTCGCCGGAAGGTATACCTGTTTAAAAATCATCATTACTCTGATATGCGTCCAATCATGTCGCTGCTTTTTTCATATATGGCAGAAAAGACATCAATACTTAGTACTATACTCTGATATTCCGCGAATCGTCCCTGATTTATAAGTTACATGACCTGCAATACATAGTAATTTCTCGCCGCGAAGCTGAGACTCGCCGGAAGGTATACCTGTTTAAAAATCATCATTACTCTATTATGCGTCCATTCATCTCGCTGCTTTTTTCATATATGGTAGACAAGACATCAATACTTAGTACTATACTCTGATATTCCGCGAATCGTCACTGATTTACAAGTTACAAGACCTGCAATACGTAGTATTTTTTCGCCGCGAAGCTGAGACTCGCCGGAAGGTGTACCTGTTTAAAAATCATCATTACTCTGATATGCTTCCATTCATGTCGCTGCTTTTTTCATATATGGTAGACAAGACATTAATACTTAGTACTATACTCTGATATTCCGCGAATCGTCCCTGATTTACAAGTTACAAGACCTGCAATACGTAGTATTTTCTCGCCGCGAAGCTGAGACTCGCCGGAAGGTATACCTGTTTAAAAATCATCATTACTCTGTTATGCGTCCATTCATCTCGCTGCTTTTTTCATATAAGTTAGAAAAGACATCAATACTTAGTACTATACTCTGGTATTCCGCGAATCGTCCCTGATTTATAAGTTACATGACCTGCAATACATAGTAATTTCTCGCCGCGAAGCTGAGACTCGCCGGAAGGTATACCTGTTTAAAAATCATCATTACTCTGTTATGCGTCCATTCATCTCGCTGTTTATTTCATATATGGTAGACAAGACATTAATACTTAGTACTATACTCTGATATTCCGCGAATCGTCCCTGATTTACAAGTTACAAGACCTGCAATACGTAGTATTTTCTCGCCGCGAAGCTGAGACTCGCCGGAAGGTATACCTGTTTAAAAATCATCATTACTCTGTTATGCGTCCATTCATCTCGCTGCTTTTTTCATATATGGTAGAAAAGACATCAATACTTAGTACTATACTCTGATAATCCGCGAATCGTCCCTGATTTACATGTTACAAGACCTGCAATACGTAGTATTTTCTCGCCGCGAAGCTGAGACTCGCCGGAAGGTATACCTGTTTAAAAATCATCATTACTCTGTTATGCGTCCATTCATCTCGCTGTTTTTTTCATATATGGCAGACAAGACATCAATACTTAGTACTATACTCTGATATTCCGCGAATCGTCCCTGATTTATAAGTTACATGACCTGCAATACATAGTAATTTCTCGCCGCGAAGCTGAGACTCGCCGGAAGGTATACCTGTTTAAAAATCATCATTACTTTGTTATGCGTCCATTCATCTCGCTGTTTTTTTCATATATGGCAGACAAGACATCAATACTTAGTACTATACTCTGATATTCCGCGAATCGTCCCTGATTTATAAGTTACAAGACCTGCAATACGTAGTATTTTTTCGCCGCGAAGCTGAGACTCGCCGGAAGGTATACCTGTTTAAAAATCATCATTACTCTGATATGCGTCCATTCATGTCGCTGCTTTTTTTATATATGGCAGACAAGACATCAATACTTAGTACTGTACTCTGATATTCCGCGAATCGTCCCTGATTTATAAGTTACATGACCTGCAATACATAGTAATTTCTCGCCGCGAAGCTGAGACTCGCCGGATGGTATACCTGTTTAAAAATCATCATTACTCTGTTATGCGTCCATTCATCTCGCTGCTTTTTTCATATATGGTAGACAAGACATCAATACTTAGTACTATACTCTGGTATTCCGCGAATCGTCCCTGATTTACAAGTTAAAGGACCTCCGATACTTAAAATTTTCTCGCCGCGACGCTTTGACTTGACCGACGGTATGACTTTATAATATTCATCATTACTCTGCTATGCGTCCATTCATCTCGCTCCTTTTGTGATATGTGGCAGACAAGACATCAATACGTAGTACCATAGAAAGATAGTCCGCGAATCGTCCCTGTTTTTTACGTTACAAGACCTGCAATACGTAGTATTTTCTCGCCGCGAAGCTGAGACTCGCCGGAAGGTATACCTGTTTAAAAATCATCATTTCTCTTATGCGTCCATTCATCTCGCTGCTTTTTTCATATATGGTAGACAAGACATCAGTACTTAGTACTATACTCTGATATTCCGCGAATCGTCCCTGATTTACATGTTACAAGACCTGCAATACGTAGTATTTTTTCGCCGCGAAGCTGAGACTCGCCGGAAGGTATACCTTTTTAAAAATCATCATTACTCTGATATGCGTCCAATCATGTCGCTGCTTTTTTCATATATGGCAGAAAAGACATCAATACTTAGTACTATACTCTGATATTCCGCGAATCGTCCCTAAATTATAAGTTACATGACCTGCAATACATAGTAATTTCTCGCCGCGAAGCTGAGACTCGCCGGAAGGTATACCTGTTTAAAAATCATCATTACTCTTTTATGCGTCCATTCATCTCGCTGCTTTTCTCGCGGCTTTATATAAACGACATTGGCGAAGTAGTGCAGAGTAAGTTACGATTATTTGCAGACGACGCTGTAGTTTACAGAGAAATCCGTTCCAGCAAAGATATAGATGAACTAACGAATGACCTTGCTGCTATCCAAGCTTGGTGCGATGCTTGGCAGTTAGAATTAAATTTGGGAAAATGCGTCGTAATGAATTTCTGGAAGAAGAATAACTCCCTACAGCGTAACTATGTCATTCGGGGCACGCAGTTAAAGGCAGTTGAATCTGTGAAATATCTAGGGGTTAGACTCAATAATGATCTATCGTGGAATAAACATATTCGAGAAATAACCGGTCAAGCTAATCGTAAAATGGGTTTTGTTAAAAGAATATTAGGAAAGTGCGACGACAAAGTGAGAGAAATTAGCTACTTTTCCCTCGTTAGACCACATTTGGAATACGCTGCCAGTGTTTGGGACCCTCATGAAAAAGGCTTAATAACAGAGTTAGAACGCGTGCAAAGAAGAGCTGCCAGGTATGTGAAAGGTCGTTACGATAGTCTTGTTAGTGTAACTGACCTCTTACATAAACTCGGATGGGAATCTCTGTCGGACCGTAGATTGAAAAATAGACTAAACCTTTTAGATAAATTCAAGAGCAGTGTCTTTTCTGACGAAGTTAACCATATCTTGCGGACGCCAACGTACTACGGAAGATCAGATCATATAAATAAAATAAGAGAGATAGATTGCAGAACAGACAGATTCCGAATGTCATTTTTTCCACGATCAATAAGAGATTATAACGGCAGCAATAGAACGCGTAAATAGATTGCATGACTTGTAGTGTGGCCTACTAACCTATGTAAAACCTACTGCATGTTTCTGAATTTCTATTCTATATTCTATTTCTAACAGCATATAGTAGTATAGTTTGTTATTATACGGGACGTTTCTTGGACGGTGTGGTGTGCATGTGGGAGTCCAAATGCATGCTGCATGCTGGTGATTGATCACCCCCTGCCAAACACCCTAGAGGTGGCTCGCAGGGTAATTTGTAGATGTAGATGTAGATATATGGTAGACAAGACATCAATAATTAGTACTATACTCTCATATTCCGCGAATCGTCCCTGATTTATAAGTTACAAGACCTGCAATACGTAGTATTTTCTCGCCGCGAAGCTGAGACTCGCCGGAAGGTATACCTGTTTAAAAATCATCATTACTCTGTTATGCGTCCATTTATCTCGCTGCTTTTTTCATATATGGTAGACAAGACATCAATACTTAGTACTATACTCTGATATTCCGCGAATCGTCCCTGATTTATTAGTTACAAGACCTGCAATACGTAGTAATTTCTCGCCGCGAAGCTGAGACTCGCCGGAAGGTATACCTGTTTAAAAATCATCATTACTCTGTTATGCGTCCATTCATCTCGCTGCTTTTTTCATATATGGTAAACTCACCCGAGACCGATGACAATCACTGTATACATAAGATGCCAGCTATTGACATTAGTACGCTCGGAATAGAAACTATATTGAAATCGCTTAGTCCAAATAAATCGCCCGGTCCAGACGAAATCCCTTCTCGCGTAATTAAAGAACTAGCCTCAGAAATTGTCCATTACTTGCAGTTAATATTCAGTAAATCCATCAAGCAACACGAAGTACCTAATGACTGGGAAATCGCTAATGTAACGCCAATATTTAAAAGTGGAGACAAGGAACAGCCATCTAATTACAGGCCGATATCTTTAACGTCCATCTCTTGCAAAGTCCTTGAACACATCGTAGTCAGCTCGGTAATGAAACACCTAGAGGCGCAAAACTTATTAATGGGGACTCAACATGGATTCAGGAAAAGCAGATCGTGCGAAACTCAGTTAGCGCTTTTCGCCCACGATATTTAAGTCTCCGGGGAAGACAACATTCCAGTAGACGCGATTTTTCTTGATTTCAAAAAGGCATTTGATAAAGTACCCCACGGAAAGTTAATAACAAAACTGAAATTTTATGGTCTAGACGAAGATTCATTTCCTGGATTAGAGCATTTTTGAGCGACCGCGTCCACGCGTCCAAAGAGTAGTATTAGACGGTGCAGTCTCCAATGACGTTAGAGTCACTTCTGGCGCTCCTCAGGATAGTGTCATTGGCCCACTCCTATTCCTTCTTTATATAAACGACATTGGCGAAGTAGTGCAGAGTAAGTTACGATTATTTGCAGACGACGCTTTAGTTTACAGAGAAATCAGTTCCAGCAAAGATATAAGGGAAGTCCGGTAGGGATGCCCCACCTAAGGAAATGTCTTCATATCTATGACTGAGGTAGTAGTAAGAATGTAGGACTTCACGATATAATACAACATTTATTGATTATTAACAATATACCAGCAAATTTTGATTAAAAAATATTGACCCCAAAATATTTTAGCTTTTCCATAGATATGCATTTTGCCATCTCTCAAAACTGTCCGGGTGAGACGCCCCACCTCCTCGGGAGAGATGCCCCATGCAGCTCTAGCTGAATGCAATCAGAATTAAACCTGTTTTATAATAACACATTCAAATTAACGTAAACTTATGGTAGTAATATAACATTTAAACAGATTTTGAATCAACATTTGTAAAAGTATTGTTCAAAATTGCATGATTCCAGTGAAAATATTCTTTAAATATTGCACTGAAACTCGTATGAACTAATGAACGACTACAAAAGAAATAATATTTTACAGGAGCTTTTTACCTAATTTACAATTGTTTAAACATTGCTCGTCTTTTTTTCCTCGATCAGTTTGGTTCCACGCTTGTTTGCAGAGATTTCCGTAAATTGTGCATGATTCGTGCAGCCAATAATCGCAATCGAACATTTGATCAAGTTTACTGTTAATTTTGTGGTAAAATAGTTATCCTCACATTCCAAAAATCTGTCCTGGTCATCGTCAATGATCAGTTTTTCCTTATTCTTTTCCGAATTTGCTATTTTGGAAACGTTTCATTTTTTTCTCCTCGTACTTATCTTTCCTCATTTTACATATTCGCCGAACGTCAGTACTTTCGCTGTATGTTTCAATTTTCTCGAATTTATTTCGAAGGTGGGAATGGTGATATTTGATTCAACGATTTTTTAGGTGCCATTTTTGAATTCTGGTGATCTTTTGACGACTTAAAAGTTGCTTAAAGGCCTCTCTGGATTTTTTTCTCTGGAGCCTAGTTCAATGCCTGGTGTTCCAGGCATTGAACTAGGGTCATGTACTCCGGACAGTCGCTAAGAGCTTTGGGTTTCTATCGCTATTATTCCATAACTTATGTTGAATAATGTTAAGGTATTGTTGATGGGTCCATAGGAAATATGTCAATCTCCCTGAAACCAGAACTTGGTGGGAGTCCATGCAGACTCTGTAAATTCCTTTTCCGGCCTTTGAAAATTAATGCCGGAGGAAGAACTTGGTCTTCAGCGTTGCAGCACGAAATCACAGTGCTGTTTTTTCCTCTCTCCGTAGATGTCAGAATCTGAACATCTTTAGCACCTTTTGTGGATAAAATCTTCCCTAGGACGTTATTTAGCCGACAACCACACTCGTTCATTTTGTAGACTTCGGCCGGCCTGGTAACGAAATCATTCTCCTGAAATAATTCTGAGAGTATTTTAGAAAAGTAAGTAGCGCTTTCTCTATTTATTCCTTCACCTCTACCAGCTGACAACCCTTAAGACTGCCTAGCACTAATTTTTCTTAAAAATGAATTAAGCCAGTCATAACCCTACACCTTCAGTTCTGCATTGAAGGACTCGTTTTTCAGCAAACTGATAGGCTATTGATATCCTAGTGTCTCAATCAGGAGCAAACCCAGATTTTTCCAGGCGTTGATTATGACTGACAAGTCGCTTTTCCTGCTGCATGCCAAATGGACCCAAAGAAATTTTTGCTTGCATTACCCTCTTCCTGCATCGGTGAAGAGTCCAAGAGGGGACTAGAAGTACCTCGCAGCCTCACTTATTCCGCTGTTACCTGCTCTCAGTCTCATGAAAGGTTGTTTAAATTGCTCTTCGGCATGATCTAAAGTGAAATTTTTTTTAAACAATCGATTGAATCACTCAAGTGAATAGTGAGCGATGATTGACATCACCTAAACGAACGACTTAGTCAGTCACTAATGGAGATGGGATTTATATAATACGCTGGTCAGGAGGAGGCAGTGCTGAGAAGAGAGATGTGCCTGCTGCAATAAGTGATTTCCTTTAGAAGATGATGATGAATCTGTTGCGAATGGTTCTATCATTATTTATTTTGTAGCCTAGGTGGCCTTTCTGATTTTTTTATGCTTTAAGCAATAAGTCATGGGCTAAGATTGTAAGGGGTATAGCATAAAAAGCTCTAATAAACTGATTCAATAATATTGGAGATAGTCTCCATACCCATCTCCACAAATTAGACTGTATCAAAGCAATTAAAAAATTAGGAGGCACTTTTCATTTTAGCACTCTTCCATTGACGTACTTACTAATTACTTCTAACCAGTGGCGGATCCAGGATAAGGACAAGGGGAGCTAAGTGTAGTTGAAAATTCTAGCAGTAGTGGGGGTCGGAAAATTACCATTCTATCTAGTGTAAATTGGATACCCAAGGGGGGGGGGGGCATGCCCCCCCCACATATTTATTAAAGTCATCCCCCACGCAGATTCCCCCGATACATCAGCCACTGCTTCTATCGTATTGGTTATAATTGCTTGAAAACAATACAGGTAGGGCATCTATACCTTGAGGTAGCACTGGGGCATCTCTCCCGAGGAGAGGTGGGGCGTCTCTCCTTTCAGTACGGGAGAGTTGCCCTTACAGCCAGCGGGCCAACACATGGTCTAAGATGACTTTTCACTGCTTTTGGACATTTGATAAACATGCTGCTACAAGTTTTCACCCCTTAATTCAAAGTATTCAAACATTTTAACTGATGCCGACCATAACCATTATGCTCTACCTTATAAGAGAGCGGAAAATTCGGAGTCTCACTTGAAATGATGTTTTAAAGTAGCATAAAAAATAACGAATCACCGCGATACTTTTGAGGCTTGATATTAGCTGTCAAACTAATTAAAGGACACCACCAGCAGAGCAATCTGATGATTATTTTTAAAACTACCACAATCGGGGCATCTCTCCCGGTGGGGTATCTCACCCGGACTTACCTTAGATGAACTAACGAATGACCTTGCTGCTATCCAAGCTTGGTGCGGTGCTTGGCAGTTACAATTAAATTTGGAAAAATGCGTCGTAATGAATTTCTGGAGAAAGAATAACTCCCTACAGCGTAACTATATCATTTGGGGTACCCAGTTAAAGACAGTTGAATCCGTGAAATATCTAGGGGTTAGACTCAATAATGATCTATCGTGGAATAAACATATTCGGGAAATAACCGGTCAAGCTAATCGTAAAATGGGTTTTGTTAAAAGAATATTACGAAAGTGCGACGACAAAGTGAGAGAAATTAGCTACTTTTCCCTCGTTAGACCACATTTGGAATACGCTGCAAGTGTTTGGGACCCTCATGAAAAAGGCTTAATAACAGAGTTAGAACGCGTGCAAAGAAGAGCTGCCAGGTATGTGAAAGGTCGTTACGATAGTCTTGTTAGTGTTACTGACCTCTTAAATAAACTCGGATGGGAATCTCTGTCGG
This sequence comes from Ischnura elegans, assembly GCF_921293095.1. NCBI lineage: Eukaryota > Metazoa > Arthropoda > Insecta > Odonata > Coenagrionidae > Ischnura > Ischnura elegans. Next base: position 7,652,110 of record NC_060258.1, read on the forward strand.
ACCGTAGATTGAAAAATAGACTAAACCTTTTAGATAAATTCAAGAGCAGTGTCTTTTCTGACGAAGTTAACCATATCTTGCGGACGCCAACGTACTACGGAAGATCAGATCATATAAATAAAATAAGAGAGATAGATTGCAGAACAGACAGATTCCGAATGTCATTTCTTCCACGATCAATAAGAGATTTTATTGGCAGCAATAGAACTCGTCATAATAATCATTTAAAATAAACCTAAAATTTTCCACTCCGTTTTCAGTAACATGGATTTGTATTTTAAATTATGAATAAATTTTTCGAGCATTCCTCTAAAATTTGCGACACAGCATTTTTATAAACTTTCCCCAGGAAATGCGATTATATGCAGAGCATTCAACCTGAGAGGAAGTAAAGAAAACCTTTGTAAGAAACAGTTACAAAAAAAATATTACTGCCATGGATCGCGATTTTTCGTATCTGCGGAAATGCGACCATTGCAAACACTCTATTCCAGGAAGATATTAATGCACACACTGGTTAATGGTCACTGAGACACATCACCGTAAATCCTCCCTTATGGGGTTGAAAAAGAGTGGGATTCATTTCCAGGAATCCATTACCTAATGCCCGAATCGTCCACGCCAGGACGAAAGAAGATCCATTAACTGTTGTTCCTATGCACTAGCAAATACTCCCTTTCACCTCATGCAACCCCACCCTCGTTATCCCGTCCGGTCCTCACGTATTTCTTCCTATGCTGGTCAAGGACACTTCGAGAATGGGATAGGTGGGGGAGGATCGGCCTAACGATGAGGGGATTCCTCAGGAGTTCTCTCTCATTGTCAATTTTCAAGCCTTATCTCTGAGCTTTTTGTGCGTCATTCGCCGCCGACATCTTTACCAAGAGGAGCTCAAGGAACATATTCCCATCGTACACGCCCCATCACGGAAGCACGGAAGGGTCACCACGGGGCGTTTCGCTTACTGCCCCCATGGAGCGATGGAAGGCTAGGGAGAGGCTATTGTTAAAGACGAAGTATGCCTGAAAGAACATACCATTTTCAGGAAAAAGACCCATGGCTTAGACAGCATAACGATCACGGAAATACCCAAAGAAAGTAGAAGTTATCGTATAATGGACCTAAAACAAGAAAATAAGGGACAATTCGCGGAATGTCTGTGTATGGTACCAAGTACTTCTGTCTTCATTTATGTCGAGAAATTACAAGGCATTGTAGGTCCTACATCTAGAATATATGGGACAATTCGCATAATATACCTATGCAGTAACGGAGTAATGATAAATATTATAAACTAATACCGTCGGTCAAGTTACAGCGTCGCGGCGAGAAATTACTACGTATTGCAGGTCTTGTAACATGTAAATCAGGAACGATTACTACGTATTGCAGGCCTTGTAACTTGTAAATCAGGGACGATTCGCGGAATATCTGTATATAGTACTAAGTATTAATGTCTTGTCTGACATATTTGAAAAAAAACGAGATGAATGGACGCATAACAGAGTAATGTAGGTTTTTATGCAAATACACCTTCCGGCGAGTCTCAGCTTCACGGCGAGAGATTACTACGTATTGCAGGCCTTGTAACTTGTAAATCAGGGACGATTCGCGGAATATCTGTATATAGTACTAAGTATTAATGTCTTGTCTGACATATTTGAAAAAAAACGAGATGAATGGACGCATAACAGAGTAATGTAGGTTTTTATGCAAATACACCTTCCGGCGAGTCTCAGCTTCACGGCGAGAGATTACTACGTATTGCAGGCCTTGTAACTTGTAAATCAGGGACGATTCGCGGAATATCTGTATATAGTACTAAGTATTGATGTCTTGTCTGCCATATATGAAAAAAGCAGCGAGATGAATGGACGCATAAAAGAGTAATGATGATTTTTAAACTGGTATACCTTCCGGCGAGTCTCAGCTTCGCGGCGAGAAATTACTATGTATTGCAGGTCTTGTAACTTATAAATCAGGGACGATTCGCGGAATATCAGAGTATAGTACTAAGTATTGATGTCATGTCTACCATATATCAAAAAAGGAGCGAGATGAATGGACGCATAACAGAGTAATGATGAATATTATAAAGTCATACCGTCGGTCAAGTCAAAGCGTCGCGGCCAGAAAATATTAAGTATTGTAGGTCCTTCAACTTGTAAATCAGGGACGATTCGCAGAATATCTGTATATAGTACTAAGTATTAATGTCTTGTCTGCCATATATGAAAAAAGCAGCGAGATGAATGGACGCATAACAGAGTAATGATGATTTTTAAACTGGTATACCTTCCGGCGAGTCTCAACTTCGCGGCGAGAAATTACTATGTATTGCAGGTCATGTAACTTATAAATCAGGGACGATTCGCGGAATATCAGAGTATAGTACTAAGTATTGATGTCTTGTCTGCCATATATGAAAAAAACAGCGAGATGAATGGACGCATAACAGAGTAATGATGATTTTTAAACAGGTATACCTTCCGGCGAGTCTCAGCTTCGCGGCGAGAAATTACTATGTATTGCAGGTCATGTAACTTATAAATCAGGGACGATTCGCGGAATATCAGAGTATAGTACTAAGTATTGATGTCTTGTCTGCCATATATGAAAAAAGCAGCGAGATGAATGGACGCATAACAGAGTAATGATGATTTTTAAACAGGTATACCTTCCGGCGAGTCTCAGCTTCACGGCGAAAAAATACTACGTATTGCAGGTCTTGTAACTTATAGATCAGGGACGATTCGCGGAATATCAGAGTATAGTACTAAGTATTGAAATCTTGTCTGCCATATATCAAAAAAGCAGCGAGATGAATGGATGCATAACAGAGTAATGATGATTTTTAAACAGGTATACCTTCCGGCGAGTCTCAGCTTCGCGGCGAGAAATTACTATGTATTGCAGGTCATGTAACTTATAAATCAGGGACGATTCGCGGAATATCAGAGTATAGTACTAAGTATTGATGTCTTGTCTGCCATATATGAAAAAAGCAGCGAGATGAATGGACGCATAACAGAGTAATGATGATTTTTAAACAGGTATACCTTCCGGCGAGTCTCAGCTTCGCGGCGAGAAATTACTATGTATTGCAGGTCATGTAACTTATAAATCAGGGACGATTCGCGGAATATCAGAGTATAGTACTAAGTATTGATGTCTTGTCTGCCATATATGAAAAAAGCAGCGAGATGAATGGACGCATAACAGAGTAATGATGATTTTTAAACAGGTATACCTTCCGGCGAGTCTCAGCTTCACGGCGAAAAAATACTACGTATTGCAGGTCTTGTAACTTATAGATCAGGGACGATTCGCGGAATATCAGAGTATAGTACTAAGTATTGAAATGTTGTCTGCCATATATCAAAAAAGCAGCGAGATGAATGGACGCATAACAGAGTAATGATGATTTTTAAACAGGTATACCTTCCGGCGAGTCTCAGCTTCGCGGCGAGAAAATACTACGTATTGCAGGTCTTGTAACTTATAAATCAGGGACGATTCGCGGACTATCTTTCTATGGTACTACGTATTGTTGTCTTGTCATCCACATATCACAAAAGGAGCGAGATGAATGGACGCATAACAGAGTAATGATGAATATTATAAAGTCATACCGTCGGTCAAGTCAAAGCGTCGCGGCGAGAAAATTTTAAGTATTGTAGGTCCTTTAACTTGTAAATCAGGGACGATTCGCAGAATATCTTTATATAGTACTAAGTATTGATGTCTTGTCTGCCATATATGAAAAAAGGAGCGAGATGAATGGACGCATAACAGAGTAATGATGATTTTTAAACTGGTATACCTTCCGGCGAGTCTCAACTTCGCGGCGAGAAATTACTATGTATTGCAGGTCATGTAACTTATAAATCAGGGACGATTCGCGGAATATCAGAGTATAGTACTAAGTATTGATGTCTTGTCTGCCATATATGAAAAAAGCAGCGAGATGAATGGACGCATAACAGAGTAATGATGATTTTTAAACAGGTATACCTTCCGGCGAGTCTCAGCTTCACGGCGAAAAAATACTACGTATTGCAGGTCTTGTAACTTATAGATCAGGGACGATTCGCGGAATATCAGAGTATAGTACTAAGTATTGAAATGTTGTCTGCCATATATCAAAAAAGCAGCGAGATGAATGGACGCATAACAGAGTAATGATGATTTTTAAACAGGTATACCTTCCGGCGAGTCTCAGCTTCGCGGCGAGAAAATACTACGTATTGCAGGTCTTGTAACTTATAAATCAGGGACGATTCGCGGACTATCTTTCTATGGTACTACGTATTGTTGTCTTGTCATCCATATATCACAAAAGGAGCGAGATGAATGGACGCATAACAGAGTAATGATGAATATTATAAAGTCATACCGTCGGTCAAGTCAAAGCGTCGCGGCGAGAAAATTTTAAGTATTGTAGGTCCTTTAACTTGTAAATCAGGGACGATTCGCAGAATATCTTTATATAGTACTAAGTATTGATGTCTTGTCTGCCATATATGAAAAAAGGAGCGAGATGAATGGACGCATAACAGAGTAATGATGATTTTTAAACTGGTATACCTTCCGGCGAGTCTCAACTTCGCGGCGAGAAATTACTATGTATTGCAGGTCATGTAACTTATAAATCAGGGACGATTCGCGGAATATCAGAGTATAGTACTAAGTATTGATGTTATGTTTGCCATATATGAAAAAAGCAGCGAGATGAATGGACGCATAACAGAGTAATGATGATTTTTAAACAGGTATACCTTCCGGCGAGTCTCAGCTTCGCGGCGAAAACATACTACGTATTGCAGGTCTTGTAACTTATAAATCAGGGACGATTCGCGGAATATCAGAGTATAGTACTAAGTATTGATGTCATGTCTACCATATATCAAAAAAGGAGCGAGATGAATGGACGCATAACAGAGTAATGATGAATATTATAAAGTCATACCGTCGGTCAAGTCAAAGCGTCGCGGCCAGAAAATATTAAGTATTGTAGGTCCTTCAACTTGTAAATCAGGGACGATTCGCAGAATATCTGTATATAGTACTAAGTATTGATGTCTTGTCTGCCATATATGAAAAAGCAGCGAGATGAATGGACGCATAACAGAGTAATGATGATTTTTAAACAGGTATACCTTCCGGCGAGTCTCAGCTTCACGGCGAAAAAATACTACGTATTGCAGGTCTTGTAACTTATAGATCAGGGACGATTCGCGGAATATCAGAGTATAGTACTAAGTATTGAAATCTTGTCTGCCATATATCAAAAAAGCAGCGAGATGAATGGACGCATAACAGAGTAATGATGATTTTTAAACAGGTATACCTTCCGGCGAGTCTCAGCTTCGCGGCGAGAAAATACTACGTATTGCAGGTCTTGTAACTTATAAATCAGGGACGATTCGGGGACTATCTTTCTATGGTACTACGTATTGTTGTCTTGTCATCCACATATCACAAAAGGAGCGAGATGAATGGACGCATAACAGAGTAATGATGAATATTATAAAGTCATACCGTCGGTCAAGTCAAAGCGTCGCGGCGAGAAAATTTTAAGTATTGTAGGTCCTTTAACTTGTAAATCAGGGACGATTCGCAGAATATCTTTATATAGTACTAAGTATTGATGTCTTGTCTGCCATATATGAAAAAAGGAGCGAGATGAATGGACGCATAACAGAGTAATGATGATTTTTAAACTGGTATACCTTCCGGCGAGTCTCAACTTCGCGGCGAGAAATTACTATGTATTGCAGGTCATGTAACTTATAAATCAGGGACGATTCGCGGAATATCAGAGTATAGTACTAAGTATTGATGTCTTGTCTGCCATATATGAAAAAAGCAGCGAGATGAATGGACGCATAACAGAGTAATGATGATTTTTAAACAGGTATACCTTCCGGCGAGTCTCAGCTTCGCGGCGAAAACATACTACGTATTGCAGGTCTTGTAACTTATAAATCAGGGACGATTCGCGGAATATCAGAGTATAGTACTAAGTATTGATGTCATGTCTACCATATATCAAAAAAGGAGCGAGATGAATGGACGCATAACAGAGTAATGATGAATATTATAAAGTCATACCGTCGGTCAAGTCAAAGCGTCGCGGCCAGAAAATATTAAGTATTGTAGGTCCTTCAACTTGTAAATCAGGGACGATTCGCAGAATATCTGTATATACTACTAAGTATTGATGTCTTGTCTGCCATATATCAAAGAAGCAGCGAGATTATTGGACGCATAACAGAGTAATCATAAATATTACAAACTAGTACCGTCTGTCAAAATACCGTCGTTCACGTCACAGGGTCGCGGCGAGAGACTGTGCTCTTGTGGGTTGGTATGAATGCGTGGGTTGGGAAAACTGTGGGCCAAGGTAACGCGACTCACGAAAACCGCGACGCAAGTCGACTTGTGTCGACGTGTGTCAATGAATGGAAAGCACCCAACGTAGTGAATGTTGTTTCCTTATGAGATTTTGAGATCTTTGTCGGTGAGTAGATGATGTCTTTGACGATATACCTGATTTAAACAGTGAATGAGATTTTGAAGTGAAGACATGAGTCGCACCAGCGGGATTTTCACGGAATCTTCAGGAAGGAATTGCAGACTTTGTAGGAAGAGTCATGATCATTATTATAACATATTCACTTCGAATGTGGGATGCAATATAGCTGTAAAGGATGCCATACATGATTTAGTCGGCTTACATGTGAGTCGCATATCAAATGCAATCGATCTTCTTTGGTGCTTACTTCATTTTGTTTTTTCCAAGATAACTACGACTTACGTTGATGTATAATTTGTTTATTAATATCTCAGATTGCTGTGGGAGATGGCCTGCCCACTACCATGTGTCCACTGTGTTTGAAGAGACTTACGGAATTCAGCGGCTTCAAAAAGATTTGTTTAGAATCAGACGCAGTTCTTAGAAAAAGTTTGCAGAGTAATTGTTGCAGGGTGAGTACTTTTCCTTTTTTCTTATTCGATGACTGGGGTAGTATAGGTTTGGCAGAGTTAAAGGTGACACTCTTCGGTTTTTGCTGACAACAGTAGGAATGTAGAAAGATAAATTTTGCGGACTGAAATAGTTATGGTATGAAGTTTTGAGGATAAACTCTGCATTGTAATCGATTAACTTCTTGGTGACACAATTCGAGAAATATAATGTTGTAGAACTACCGGTGGCCATTAAATCGAATACCAACTAAAAAGGTACTTCGATTAACGGTCAAAAGATAATTTAGCACACATTTTGTTAATCTGCAATAGAAGAGCACATGAAAGGCCCTCGTCCAACGTACACGGAAAAGTGTAAAAAGTCCAATATCCCATAAACGGTTTTTCCCTATCTGTGAGGCAAGATGCCAATTGTGTTGCAGTTGCTTTTTCAGTGTCAAAGAATGAAGACATGTCGTCTTCTGGCAAAACTTAGTGTTGACTGGACAATAATATTCAGGAAAGTATGGGATTCAAATTCACCTTATATCAACTTAGAAAGGCAATCCACACTCTTGGCTCTGAGTCATTCCATTTCAAATCAGCCATGCCATGACACCCACCGACTCAGATTTTCTTGAAACTTGCCATGGTCAAACATTCTGGTATAGTTAGAAATTGTGTACAATTTTAGCCTCCAGTTGACAATGAATGACTTCATGCAGTGAATATTTAATGATAGTCGTGGGATCATTATGGACCACTAAGCTTTAGAAAAAACATGCCTTGTCATCTCACAGGAATGGAGTTGTGGATGAAAATATAAATCACCATGTGTCTCACGTTGCGGTACTTGAGGGGTCACTCCCAAATTTCAATTGTTCATATTTCATTGAGGGAGTTTGAGGGAAAAAAGCATTTAAAATTTAAAAATACGATTGCATTGAATTTAATTAAATAATTTGGCTCTTGTTTCAATGCCAGTTTGGCCTACTGGTAGTGCACGCTCTTTCATTTTGGAGGATCAGGGTTCGAGACTCGGAGGGAATAAATCTTTTCCACCCTGCCACCTCCATTTTTCGTAATCTGTTCCATCTTCTTCAGATTAGTTGATTTCAGACGTTTCACATTTTTTTTACTTGACTGCTTTTTGGGAATAAGCCCTATATTGACACTGATGTCGCCAAGATTCATCCAATCAGGAGTGATTAAACTGTAGTGCTGGCATCAAAATGAAGGGAACTTATTTTCAGAGCAAAAGATTTTAAACATACTGTCTTTGAAGGGTTACCCAGGTTCCAAGTGGGAGAAAGATATAAGATCTAGGAGAATGTAAATACTATTTTTTAATATTTGAGTATAATTTTAATATTTACATCAATTTTGATTAACTAGATCACAAAATGTATGGCTAAAATCATTCCTGTTTGTGCCTTTAATGAAATATTTGTTTCTTTAAATAGTTTTATAGATGAACACTATTCTGTTTTTTAAAAATGCATTTTAACTTTTGACAGAATTATATTAAGACTGTGGTTAACAAGTTTATTTTATATATTATATTAAATTATACTGTGGTTTAAGTTTAAATATGACCTTAGTATTAATAAATTACCTATACCTTTGTTGTTACCATTGTTGAGAAATCCTTTTTTTAAGTTCTGAGATGCTTATCCTGCATAACAGCCTTAAAAATCTTGGCTAAGGATATGGTGTGCAGAAGGTTACGTAGGAATTACACTGGGTCAGATTCTTCAACTCAATCTCGGCTCAATTTTCTATGTACCAGTTGCCCAGGTGCCCTGATGGCGGCGGACAACTTTTTCATCGAAACTTTGGCTGATTGTTATATGGAGTTGGAGAACCTGACCCAGTGGAATTCCCGAGTAACGTGAATGGGACAAATAATAATCAGACAGTACAATGTCTGGGAATTTGGCTGGTGCGTTCAGCCTTTGTTTTACAGTGTTTCCAAAAAGGTTTTAATTTTTAATGTTCAAGGTTTTGTAACATTAGGTCAAGCATTTTATGCTGTGGAATCACTGTTGAACCATTGTGAACCCTATTTTCTTGCTTAATATTAAATTCGCAACACATGCAATCGCTAGGAAATGGCTTGGTGGGTAACTCCAACTACAAAGCATACTCTTCTTGAGTTTGGCATTGATCGTCCTCAGGCAATGTCTCCAATTATGTTTCTTTTAAGGCATTTGGTCTTCCTTCACATGGACAGTTGTCATTATCGAAATGACCGTCGTTGAAGCAGTGATACCAATCATGTCACATTGTCTCTCTAAGATCAGCATCTTGGTTTAATTTATAGGGCTCTTGATGCACTTTATCCAGTTTTATTTTAACGACAGAAGGAAATCAACTGCTCATACAAATGATGGTTAATGGGCTCAAACCCAGAGATTTTCTCACCACACTAAGCATCCATTGCCAAGACAAATTCATCGTGGTCGTCGAGCAGCTTGTTTACCAAATGTCTAAGCTTGAGTAATGATGTTACAGGTAATTCAAAATCGACCATCTGTCAGTGCTATATCCATCTATTAACTAACAGCAGGAACTTTGTTTAGAGCATAATACATAATTGTTGCATGATTGTTTTTTGCAAGTTTTAAGGATAATAATATCAGTGTTATTTAAAAACAGTTTCATGAAATGATTTTGTGAGAGAAGATGATTTTGAGGTTTCTTTTCTTTCTACATAACCCAGTATTGCAACGAGTATTATTCTCTTCCGGAGTTAATATTTGAATGTTAGCAGAAGGTCTACAAGGTAATAAATACATTGAAAATATGTTTAACATGTTTTTTCCTCTACTTCTCTTTCGAAAGAAGAATAAATGGAGATTTTGGCCTTTAAAAGCCACTTATACGAAAATTATGATTTCAGAAGAAAGAATCAGAAGTGTAAGAATCAGAAACTCGGTCATTTCATCTTCTTAATTGCAAAAATTTTTAATCCTCATTCTCAACTTTGATTTGGTGGAATTTGAAAAAAAAACTGAAAATGATACCGCTGTACAATCCCCATTCTCTATCGTATATTTTACAGTGAAGGGCCAGGTACTATGGTCCCAAATAAATTAAAAAAGACACTGTAGTAATTCAGAATATTAGGGATCTACCTGTGAGAATTTGTTTCATTCGTCGGGATAGATTTTCAGTGTTTGATTAACAGGCATGCAGACACCACTCTATTTTTATATGAAAGCATAGACACTATGTTGAATATCCTTTTTCATATTGCTTTAAAGCATCCCATATATGCACTTTTAAGGAGATAAGTGTTTTATCTCTCTTACTTTTTCTGCAGAGTTTCGAAGAACGAGTGGTAGGTGATGACAGTTCGGGGCCTTCTGTGGAGACTAAGGGCTGCACTCAAAATGTGATTGAAAACAATTCACAGCCCACATGCTCAGCCCACACCACTGAAATATACCTTCCTGTGCCAGACTTGGTACTGCCCAGGGACAATGAGTTGGTAAGTTATGTTCTGGTACACATTGAAACCTGATTTGAACTACCTTCAGTTATACAAATTTCTCAGTTGCAATAAGAAAGAGAGTATGCCTGTTATAAAAATAAGTATATTTATGGGCAGTTACTCACAGTAATGCCATTGTTAGTTGAGGTCTTTTCCAGTTCTAATGTATGAGGCAGAAAGCTGAACCACACTAATATTTTTCTGTCAATATCACTTGTACAACACCTGAAATCCTCGGATAGAGTATCTGATGGAGTAGACTTGTTGATAACTATGTGAAATGTCTGCTCAAGCCATTTGTCTAAGCTATAACTGGGCTCTGTCTCATTATTGCCCTCTCTTTGTTTTAAGCCACCTTCCTCCTTCATTTCAATGAAGGATCGAGCTCTAACTCTTGTGGCACCTCTTTATAAGACTGAGTAACAAAAGATGAAGACAATTCAATGTACAGTGGGACCTCGATCTGTCGTTCCAGCTGTTTTACCTCTGCTCTAAGTGACCAAAACTCTCATTCAAACCGCATGCCCTTTGTGATATAACTCCCCCTCCTTAGATGAACGTTGATATTCTGGAGTTTGATCTGTGAGTGGCATGAATCTTATAACTACATTGGCCAGCTGAAGTGGTTTCAAGCAAAAGAGGCTTTTTTATTATCGAATTAGGTTCTTATTGTTTTCCTTTTATTGAGTGAAGCCCATTATTCTCTCCTAGTTTCATGTGAAAGACGAGGACGAAGGTGACCTCAGTGAAGGGAATTATCCTGTGCTGTACACATCAGATCCAACAGGAATTTCAACTGATGTGTCAGATCCATTAGCCACTGATGAATTGGTGAGTTCACTAGTGCCTTGTACAGTTCTATTTTTCTACTGCACAATATCATTCCTTTGTGGAATATTCCCAACACCTCTCAGCAGAAACGGAAACCATTCTCCCTCACCTGATCAATAATGACCAACTACAGAACAATTTCACGAGTGAGTCATTTAAAATTAATTATTCGTAATAATGAATGTTTTTTTTTGCTAAAGTGACACTTCAAATTTGTTTACTAAGCAAGTGAGTAAACTGTCTTCACATTGGTGAGCAGTTATTGTTCTCTTGATAATATAGCAAAGTTTTCACTTCTGTTCATGACAGAGTAGATGTGTGATTAGGAATTGAGAGTTAAGCGGAGTACTGTTGAGTTTGGAACAGTTTAATAGCATGACCATGACATCATGATGCAGCTGCTAGCATGGTCTAACAACATAGCTTGTTCCTTATGAGAGATTGATATTCTCAGGAATCAGATCAGATTTGGATATTTTGATGAAAGTGAACAGGAGTTTAACACAAAAACTAGGGATTGGTCCTTCTTTACCACTTTTGTATGGGGTGTTGTACGTTTTGCAATTCAAATGGATTACCAAAAGACGTCAAAAGTTAGTGACATGAACTAATTTTTACATACTTTGACTCAATTTTCTGCTGCTGTTGTTCATAGTCTTGAGACTCTTCCTTTATGAATTTAATATTTTGCTAATTGTTAGATATTTATTAGACATTTTTGGACACACTCATCTTATCTTTCATTCCTAGCATAAGGCAGGAATACCCATCATTTTGGTAAAATGACTGAACTGAGTCCACAGTAGTTTGTTCTATGTTTTTGCCCCTCCTTGGATCTGGTATAGCATTCCATATTCACTAACATTAAATCCGGTGGCTACTTTTTTCGTGCTCCACAAAGTAAGAGCTAGTGTTAGTATCTGAATTATCTCTCCCCGACTGCCTGCTGTCACCAGTTTTTCTTTTAGTAACCCCACTAGCACATCCGTATCACTTGCTTTATCTACAACTTTTGAATCATGCTTTGGAAGGAAATCTTTATCCAATAGTTTGCAAGCCTTTTTGTTCAGAATAGAAGTTGCAACATTCAGTTACCTTTAGGAGACATTGATTTGCTGTGAGATGCAACTGCATGGAGTTTCAAAGGAGACACATCCATTTCCTTGAACGATGAATTTATTTCCTCCAATACTTTTCTTTCAATCAATCTTTGTCGAAATCTACAATGCTATCATCACTGCCAGCAATTGGGATTAGCTCTTAAATACCACAGTTTTCTTCAATATGTATGGTGTGTGTATTTATCCACTTTTTCTCTTCATGAATCACGTATCTTTTGTCCCGGAATTTCTTTTAACAGTTTCTAGTATGCTACTTATCATGAATGAAAATGCTGTTGTTACTGTTTGTAGTGATTTACTCCTTTTTTTCTGACATCTAAATGGATCACAGCAAATTATTTGATACGTTTTATATTTTTCTAAAAAGTAGGTTTTTTGGTTCTCACAATTACTCAAAAGAAGTCCAGAACTTATTCCATGCATGAGTTCAATCATTTGTCTTTAAAATGTACTTTATTCTTCAAATTTTAGGAGATTCACTTAGTGAAGCTAGTTTATGGCACTCTGTACCTCTAATTGTAAGTTCTCGACTACAGTTTCCACATTCTTGAAAATGGGCCATTATTAAGACATCAGCCTGAATGATAAATCAATATATGAAACTGGAAAATTATTGTTAACTGAAATAGAAATAACAAATTTTGTCAAAATAATTTCTTTAAGGTTAACATACCTGATTTCTAGAGATGGACACAAATATTAACTACAGAACTTATTGGAAAAAAAACTTTATGTTCACACTGCCAAAGTTGGAGGGCAACTGAGGATGACAAAGGGAAAACAATAGCTGCATCCTGAGGGAAAAACTACATTGTACGAATGGTGAAAGTGGCAGGGCTTACTCAGCTCATTTTCGCTTTCTGTTCAATGAACCCTGTTCAGGTCTAAAATATGTGGTTACAATGCTGCCATATTCCAATGTAATATGATCTTTTTCTCAGCTCCACTATGAAGTTAAAAAGTATCTTTTCTTCAAAGAAGATACAGCAACAAGTTAATGTCTAATCCTCAATAGAGTAAATGCTTGTCAAGGTTAGACAATGTATCTTCTCACATTATTCTTATAAGTTGCACAACATTCATTGAGTGAAACATATTCGTGAAGTTTTTGTCTATATAAAATGGAGAAAATTAACTTGAATTCACATGCATCCAGTATTTTTATGTGTTCTATAAAGCAAAAATCAAGGTGTCCCCAGCAATGATGGCTAAGTGCTATGAATTCCTTATAATATCCTGTTTCAAAAGTGTATTTTTCTTATCGGGAGAAAAACAACCTGCACATAAAAAATGGTTCAATGTTACAACTTATTATATGCAAGATTCATGTCATAAATATTTACTTAGATAATGAAAACAATTAACACAAGCATTTCATCACACTTGAAGTAGAACCCAACACTGACTGCCAGAGTTGTGCAAATGGATTAAATAATTTTTTGAACAACAAAACAAGCAAAAAGCCGTGAATTTTACTTTTATAGATGATGGGTCATACCTTAAGGAATATGCATTTGAAAAAATAATTTAGCTTTATTCAAATATTGCCTCAGGTCAAACATTGATGTTTTATTGAACCATATTTTTGAGGCAAAATTTTCTAAAATCTTGTAAAACATTTGAGTTTAGAGAATATCCTATATCCCTTAGGGTATTCTTCAATTAGTTTTGGAATCCTCATGACTTCTATAGTAAACCTGTAAATTTTCATAGAGAATCGGATGAAAAATATGGCTGAGACAAATTATTTCCCTCTGGAGTTTCAAGTGCCTCTGGAGAACGCATTCATTGAAAAACTGTGGTTTCACCCAAACTTTAAAATGTTGCAAAGGAACTATAAGAGATAGACGAGAAATATTTTACACTGTTTCATTCCTACATAAAAGGATGAAAATTGCAAAGTTTCATCAAAATCCGAGTTGGTGGGTGTCATGCCTGGATGAGCTGACATGGAGTGACCCAATAATGATTTAAGTTCCAGTTATCCAGTTTTACTGCTCGGCAACTCCACTCAAACAACCCTTCTTAACGAATGTCCTGCAAAAATGCAAAAATGCTCCATAGGAAGGGGACTGAAGAGACCTGTTGGGTTCAGTGGAGCAGTAATGCCAAGGCAAAAACTCCACCATCTTGAAAAACTTGAAGGTTGAATGAATATTTATTTTCCAAACAAATCTTCTTTACCCATATGAAAGGTTAGCAGAAGAAAGTATTTTTAATGTCAGGCAGGTGAGATGATAATGTGAGGTGTTGCTGATGGAGTATTCAGAATATAATTAGGACTTATATCCCTCCTGCTTTATTTCTTTAAAGCTTCCTTTGTGAGGCAGGCAGGACTGTAGTTGGACCCCCTGGTCGGTGCACGATAAACCTTTTGAAAAATGTGTAAAATTACTGCAAAAATACAATTTTAATATATAATTTTATTTTTACTTACACCAAAAAGAAATAATAAGAAATTTATAATTTAAAAAAGAAAAACAATGAATTTGACTTCTATTTTGGACAATTAAACCTTTCAAACACCAATCTAACATAAACTTTTAACCGTAAACAAGCAACAATGCAAAATATCCACTAGAATATTTCACCTCTTATAAAAAACATTAATCCAAATTCTTCTTATAATCCACAGATTCTATCGAAATCATGCTCGAACGTTTTATAAATGTTTTTTTGAATAATAAATCCAGGATTTGTTGAAAAAAGTTAGGTAACTATATCGTGGAGGATATGAAGCTTTAAAATTAGTCAATCACTGAGAAGAACCCTATCCAGAAAATAGTTGTAGAAACCGCCGCCAATCCACCAATGGTCACATAAGGGGTTCCAACTCCGTTTCACCCGTGAGGCAATCCCAAAAACCTTTTGTGTGGTTTTTGAACTCGTTGAACTTTAATAGATACTGAATACCTTGTGCATTGACAGGCCCTCATAGGTTGTGCGGAGGCAGATCTTCCCGAGAAGCAGCAATTTCAGGAAGACGATGAGGAGGAGAGCTTCTGTCCAATGCTGGAGAGCGATTTGGATGAAGGGGATGAATCCAGAAATAGTGATGCCGGAACCAAGGTGCGAAGTTTGGGATTCTCGCTGATCGACACAGTTTTTATAGTAGACAAAGTACAGCAGAGCAGCGATTATCCGGCTGCGGATTATCCACGCATGATTTTCACTCTCCCTCAGTACTTAATGAAATGAAATGCATACTTGGATCCAAAAATATCCGATCCGAAAGATCCGGCTCCGAGAATCAAGGATCTGATCCGAATCCGGATCAGAAAATATCCTTGATCCGTCCATCCATGATTAAAAGCATGGTGTTACAGTTGCTATTAATGTCCATACTTTTTCTTTGGCAGAAAGACAGGTATGTAGATGATTACAGGGACAGAAAAGGGGCATGTTGAGTGACAGAAAAAGGAATGCGTACAAGGAGGTTGTAAATATAACAGACGCCCGATTATCCGGCTGCAGTATCTGTGTTGTGGATTATCCGTGAATGATTTTTACTCTGGCTCAATATTTTTAGCGACCTTTGTAAAAAAATAAAATTGGATGCAAAATCATCGGAATAACTTCATTAATACTAGGATACACCAAGCATATTACTTCTGTTAGAATCCCCTTCGAAATAGAAGCAATAGCGAGCTAGCTGCATTCACGGGAGTACTGTGTTCCTGTTTTCCAAGCCTTGCAGCTCACCACCGTGCCCCGTGATCATTGATACAAGTCCTGCTGCAATTGCAAGCAGGGAAACTCGTGTGATAGGCGACTACGTGGTGTGGTGCCTGACAGTGTATTTTCAGACATCGAGCAGTGGTTTTGAAGCATTATTTCAAACCACTTTTCTGTATCCTTGATCACACAGCCACGGATGTATGGTTTTCACAACCAGGCCTTATATGGAGCATTAATAACACGAGTACAACCATGTTATCACTGCTAAAAAGATCGCGAACTGGCGAAGAAAGCTGTAATTGCGTCTGGGGAGCACTTTAAAATAGCGGAATTATGTCATTAATAATAATATATTTTGTGTTTTATGTAAATTATGAAAATAACAATACTTTAAAGTGAAATTTTGGGTTATCCGTGTTCTCCGATTATTCGTCCCGTCTCTTCTCATCATTTGTATGTCCCCTTTGCGTTTCCTTATGGCTGCATGGATCGCAACCAAAGCAGACAGAAAGGTTCATAGCATGTGCCCGAGCCCCCTAGTGCAACTTTTGGTTGCGCCTTGACACATCTTTTGCGTCGTTATCTCATTACCCTTTGTTACATCACATCGCACAATTTTTGGTAATCCAGACACGTAGGCACACCTCTTGACACGCTCAAAGATGAATGAAAAATTTAAATCCTATATGATCGAGGAGGTTATTAATATATGGAGGCTAAGACATGCATAGGATTAAGTACTGTGCAAATGTTAGAGATTTTCTAAAACTTTTTTTCCTCCATTAGATATGATGTCTTATCATAATTTAAATGGCAAAAGTAAAATATTTTGTAATGGACGATATACAGTATCCTTGATGTATTGTGTAGCAGCTTTGTTTTTTTTCCTTCCAACAAACAGCACAGATATCTTTATTCTTCTCAGCACTGCTCAACCCATTAACAACCTTATCTAATATTTCCATGTTTTCATAACTAAGGTGAGCCCTTCTTCTATGCTAAAGTACAGTACTTGAAGTTCCTGTTTAAGTATTCCCTATTCCAAGCTTGTCATCGTCTTTTTTCTTAGACATCATTAGTCTCCAAGGTGGCTTATTGATTGTGTCAATTCAATTTATTCCTAGAATTCTCGATAATTTACTGGATGTAGTGTAGATGAATGGGAGGCAAGCCCTCACGACTGGTTTCCTTTTTTTGTTTTTGTTCTATTAAGGTTCACATGTTTTCCTCGTAGGGTTTCTTAGGGGCAGGATGGATGTCCCCTTCACAACTGAAATTTTTACTTCACTTTGCTATCACAAAGGACTATATAATGTGTAAAAATCGTGTATTTTTATCCAGTCCCATCTGAGATATGCAGCCTCAAACTTAACATAAATTAAAAAAAAAACAAATTTTAAAAATTCATAAACAATTAACGAGTGAGTTGTCAATGCTGATACTCTATAAAATGTTTGTACCCAATGATGTCTTACTACAAAAAAATGTTAACTCTGATAAATTTCTCCTTCATGGTTTTTTTTTAATTTCTAAAGAGAGGAATTCTTCAATTTTCGACCCCCTACTTTGGAGACCATTTAGACAGGTAAAATTTGCATGGGGAATTATGGCTATGAAACACTATTGTATGGAAATAAGTACTGAAAAAAACGATGCCATGCAGTTTCAATCTTGTAGCACGATGCAGTCCAGGGATAATTAATTTAACACAAACGTCTTCAAAGGGAAAAAAACCCTCCGTGATTCAAAACAAAAATGGCCACCACATGTAAACGGTGTAAAATGAAATTTTTTAAAATCGGTTTTGAACTTCCCATTTGTGTAGTAAAAACATATTAAAAAATAAAAAATTGAAAAATGGTTAAGCAACCTACCTTGGATCACTTCAAATACATTGACCCTGTGTCCATTCTGCCGAAACAATTTTTGAAGGAGTTTCAATACACTGGGTAAGCTCTCTTCATTGACTATGGTAAAGACGGGCTGAATTAAATTTTCAGCATCCCATTGGATGGGATGGTGATGACTCCGCCCATTCACATAGATATCTATATGAGTGGGCTTATGGTATACCCGCCTGTCCAGGCATCAGCCATCTTCTTGATGTATTAGAATTTCAGGGAACGGCAGACATCCATTTTTCTTGTGCTCCTTCCTGAACTTGATTTTGTTGTTTTTTCTATTCATGTTATGGAGGTTTACTGGTGAGCCTTCAGCCCATCTGGCCAAACAATGAATGTGTCATTCATGTAGTGGTTTCAGTATTTAGGCTGCTGTGGGTCACTGGGTTGTCTTCTCCTCAAAATCCTCCATTAAAAATCTGCTATGGCTGCAGTGATGTTTAGACTATATCCAATGTGGATGCATTCCAGCTGCTCAAAGAATTTTCTATCTTTCGTGAAGTATGTTGTTATCCATACCGGAAGAAATAGTTCTACGATATTGATTATTTAGATACGATATGATATATTTAGAAGGGCATACTCAGGAGCTGAAGCATGTGTCCAAATGGAAATCCTCTGTAGAGATAGGTACAGAGCATCAAAGCTCATCATGATGTCACTCTTTTGTTGGCCATGCAGATGAATTGTTGGTCCATCACTCAATGCCCTGAGGACGATAACAGAGCTAGCCATTGAAACGTTGACTCTGGCTGAACAGCTCACCTGATTACAAGGCTGTGGCCAGAAAATATTTTCGGGGGGTTTATGGAGTAATAGACAAACATAAAATATACATATTTATTGTAAACCCGTAAAGGAAAATATGAAAATATTATTATAAAATTTAATTTAACCTTTCAGATTTTTATTGCACGGACCAAATGAATTAACTCCTTGGTGTCGATGTCAATTCTGCAGTCCCTCAGGAGGCCCATAAGTCACCTACCTCTCTTCTAATTCACAGCACTGTTATTTCACACACTGCACTACAACTACGCAAACTGCACCTATAAATTCGCTTGGATAATTATTGACTTAACTTGCATTGGACTACTAGATGTCCCTGCGCAGCTATATACATAATATCGTCGTGTGAGCACCAAGTGAGCATAAAATATCTATTTAATTTTTTTCATTTTGGGGGGATCAAACCTCCTTGATCCCCGCCCTGTCTACAGCCTTGCCTGATGAGAATGACTTATTTGTTAATTTTGATGTAGGTGACTTGTTTATCACTTTTCTTCCTGCACAGATCATCAAAGAAGAGAAGGCAGCCAATGACAATGCGGGATCTTCTGCTGGCACAAAAGAATGTATTCGAGATAAGATTGAAGAAACTTCACAGTTTACATGCTCTGTTCAAATGACTGAAATATACATTCCCATGCAAGACTGCCAGTTACCCAGATCCAATATTGTGGTAAGTTTTATTCTCATCTAGGAGCAGCATGGCCTTTATTTGAGTAAAATTCTTATTTGTATGACAAAATTAGGATTGCATTGAGTGTATGTATGCATTTGTAAGGGAAGTCACCCTCAAATGTGCGAGTTTCTGGTACATCTAAGTTGGTGAAGCTGGAAGAAAAAAAAATAAACAACCCCTGGGTTGCCAGGCCACGATGTTTGCTAGCTGTTGCTGAGTCAGCTAGTGCATTAACCCTTTCACTGCCACCTGGCCGATATATTGGCCCTCGCTGGTTGAGCAAAAAATGCCAGGGGCTAATTTATCGGCCCTAATTATTTCACTTTTTTCGTGATTGTGGCCTTTTCAATGGCTGTAATTTATGTAAACCCCCACAATCTATCTATGGTTATAAGATGTAAATATATCTTAAGAATTGGGAAAAAAATCTAGATGTATAAAAAAAATGATTAGCTGAAAAATTTTTAAATCTGAAATGATGATAATTTCAGAAAATAGTCTTGGCAGTCTTGGTACATCCCACCTGAAATGGGCCGGCAGTAAAAGGGTTAAGGTTGGTCATAAGAATCTCAGGCATACACAGTTTCGACCAGCTTGAGTGGCCTCTGGAGTAGAGCATGGTTCTATTATTATGGATTAGAGATGTTATAGTTAAGTTATTACTTATATAGCTTTTATTGAGTGACACTCAACATTCCCTTTTAGTTAAATGAGGAAGAGGAAAACGAAGAGCTCCTCAATGAGGAGAATTATCCTGCATTTAACTCACCGACTGCAGTTGGCATCTCAAGTGATGCTGTAGACCCCCTGGAAGTTGATGACGAGGTAAGTGCACTTTTACCATGTAAAGTTTTTCTGTCTCAAGAATTCATTCCTCTCTGGATCTTTCCTGACATCATTCAGTAGAAACACTCATTTTTTGTCTCACATGGTAACGTAATCTGTCCCTTTTGTCCATTACCTTCATGTTTGACTTTTGCTCCTGAAAAAGCAGTAAAATGCATTTATATGACAATGAAAATGTCATATATATCAAGCTACTGTTTGCTCTGACTTTTTAATTCTGCGTTTGGATTTGAATAATGTTTTTCCGGGGAGAAAAGAGTGGGACGTAGGAGTTAATCAGAGTAAATCCCACTTAACCCATGGGGTGGGGTCTGTGAAAACTTTGCATGGTTGGCACTTGAAGGGACATGCATCCTTTGCATTCACAGTACCAAGACCTGACTAGGACAGATGTGAACAGAATAGAGTTTTGAAGTAGTGGTTGCACTCGAGTGACCATTCAATCCCAAGGGAAAATGGCATAACTTTACCCATTACTTAACTTCTCCTCCTTCAAAATCTTCTTTTTTTCTGCTGAAGCTTCGTTGGTGTGCATTATCACTCCTATTGTTTCAAAATGATAATTTCATTCTTCTCTTCATACCTCCAGCTATTAACACTTTTGCTTTACATTGCTTACCATAACCTGGTGGTAGCATTAAAAAATACTGTTATTGATAAAAAAATATTATTTCGGTAACCCGTGGAAGAAGTCTTCGTGCAACTATACAAGCTTCGGCAGTGAGCCTGGAAAAATCAGGATCCAATATCTACTTCGAGTTTTATTCTCATACATTTGTTAAAAGACTCACAACAAAGTAAAACAACAAACCCTTGACTACAAAAAAGTACTTAGATATTTTTTCTGTTAATAAAAAAACGGCATTGTCCGCAAATATAAAAAATTATGCATTTCATAGAAATCTTAACAGTTATATGTATAGGTAACCAATCGGGTAGTTTCCTTCATCATAGAAAATGAAAGGCATTGGTGCGATTCATTACCCACCATTAGCGAAAACATAATACACAAATTCTTTCGTTTTAGAAATACCAGTATGGCAATGGTCCATTTTAACCTGATTTGAAAAAGGCCAGATTGGAGCCCATGTGATGCCACTCCAAGTGACATCATAGGGACCTAGTTTCTATATGAGTAGATAGGAGCTTTACATCGTCTGAGATAAGCAATGCATGCATGAGGCACAGAGCTCAGGGAAACATCTCATAATAATCACCTATTAAAATTGCCTAAGTTCGGAAAGTTTCCTTCGTTTGACAGGAGAATAGTAATCCTTATTTAAGCCAAGTGCTTCCTGCTAGGAGGGTAGTCTGCTCCCTGCTAGCAGCCTGCATCACAGTGGCTCACATATCATCGCCACAAGGTCACCTCACACGATGGCAGCGGGGACCAGAATGAAGTAACATGGGCTTTTCCCATCATTCATACTTGGCTGTCACATTTTCGTGCGCTTGAAAATTTTCACTTCATTTAATCGCGAAAAATAGATATTGTCATTTAAAAATCCAAAAGTGTTAAATGCTTACTCCAGAGGAAAAAATCTTTGGATTTAGGCAATAAAAAATTCAGTAAAACCTCTCTACATCGTAATGGAGGGGACCGAAATTTGGGCAATTTGATGTGTGCAGGTTCACTATGGAGAGGTGTCAGTGGTAGGCGCCATTTTTTCATATCCTTGGGAAATGAAAGGTGCTACAGTCTTTTAAGCCATTATATTAATATATTTAAACATGTATGCATGCATAGGTAAACATATATTTACAATTTAATGATTAAACAAAGGTAAAAGTAACTTGTTCAAGAGGCCTTCTTAGAAAATAAAATTAGTTGTTGAGTTTGCTTAAAAAAAATTTCAAACTCTTTTGAAATGATGTTTTCAATTCCATGAGCACTTTTTAATGTCATTTTCACTATAGATAAATCACTAGCTGTTTTCGTTGATGCCTTTTGACCTAAGAAATAATTCCCTGGTCTAAGGGCTGTAATTAACTAAGTGTTTGGAGGAAAGTGCATTAGTTTTATATCTCTATACATAATTTCTTCATCCTCGTATGTCACTGCCTGAGTTATTTTTATTTGTGCAGCCTAGATATGCAGTTTCTTCTGTTTTTCCTCGGTTGTTTAAAATAGATTTCAGGGTGAACGATGGCATTCCTAAGGTCACTGCTATGTCTTTCTTCTGCCTGCCCTCTTTGATGGCTAAGAAAATTTCTAATTATGTGGTAATGTCAAGCCGTCGCATTTTATTTCTCGAATCCATTATCAGCCTAAGATGAATTATGTAATTTTCATATGTTATGGCAAATAATTGAAAATACTCCTTATAATATCTTTTAGAAAATTGATTTATCATTCTTATAACATGTGACTTGTTAAAGATTATAAAAAAAATAATAAACACGTGACTACTGCAAAAAATAGACAAGAAATTGAGCGTAATTTTCAAAATTTCGTCGAACTCCCTCTCTCCAAAATACAATGCACATACCGTTCCAAAGAAAAACTCAGTTGAGGGCTCACAGAAACGCTAGTTCTGCGTAAGGAAGTGATTTCTTTGTGAGAATGCTGGGCGAACTACTTCAGGATGTGGCGGCGACGGTAAAAAATGTCATTACCCTACCGTGTATCAGCTAATAAGCTGTCTCCTTCACCTAACGTTGTCGCCCATGAATTGATGTTCATTCAGTATTGCTGGAACCAATTCCGATACCCGGACTCCTGATGGAAGAGTAAGATTTTGCGGCATAAATACGCAGGTAAGACATATGACTGTTGTTAAGTGCAATAAATTGTAAACTACCATCGTTCATGAAAGCTTCGAAAAAATTACCAAGGCGGTAGTAAGAAAGTACTACACCGAGAAATATGGGAATAAAATAACTGCAAAACTGTATTTGATTTTTTTCAAGTCGCGGTGAATTCATGAAATATTTTCATTTTGGAAGCGGAAGTAGCAATGCGGTTGAGTAATTCAGTCTCCATGGATGGGAGTGAAGTTGGTTGAAATATTTCCGCCAGCAAGTGATTCAGGGTGCGCTGGTTGCCTCTTTTATTAACTGAACATAGTATGTAGGCACTTGCAAGAAAATAAAGCCATAAGTAAAAGAAAGCAAGTGCTATTGTGCGATTTTGTCCATGATTCGAGAGAAAACGACGTGTTCCATCTTCATTTACTGTCTCTTAATGTGATTACGATAGTTGGATGCCTTTTTCTTATTTACTGCCAGGTATGCTCTCATATGGAACAAAATTGCCCTAACTAATGGTTAACGTAATTATTTAAGGTTTATAAAAAAATAAGCCTGAAAATTTTATTGCTGAAAATGTCATTCCATTTACATAATCGCGGCTGCATTAATGGTCTCAAGTTGTCTCGGTACGATTTGCGGAGGTAGTTAGGCGGTCTTGGGGGTGTCTCGTTTGTATGATATATGGAGGTTTTATGAGATAAAGAGGTTCACTATATAGAGGTTTTACTGTAATAGGAAACCACCCAATACCTGTTCAGATGATGGTGTAGGCCTAAGGTGTTACTGACCATGGTT
This sequence comes from Ischnura elegans, assembly GCF_921293095.1. Classification (NCBI taxonomy): domain Eukaryota; kingdom Metazoa; phylum Arthropoda; class Insecta; order Odonata; family Coenagrionidae; genus Ischnura; species Ischnura elegans. The sequence goes on from NC_060258.1 coordinate 7,675,963, forward strand.
AAGACCGCAGTTGGGTGAACAATTAAGTGAATGATTTTCTTAAATAAATATGGTATCTTCTAGTTATATAATGGACCAAAACAGAATAATTGTTGCTCCGTTTACACAGATATTTACTTTGAAAAAGGATTGCCCTGTGCCAAAATATAGCCTTTATTATTTGCAGCACAGGAATTATTACTGTCGAATAAAAACTTTTGGGCTATGTCACCGCGTCAATTACTGGGATGGCCTAACATAACCGACCGATTCTGGTCGCTTTCTCAAGGGTGACGTGTACCCACAGAAGTAATAAAGAATCAGGAATTATAACCTTTGTAGGGTTGGTAATGTTATTAATGTATATCGCTTCCATGGACAGTGGCTAGTTTTCCATTGGGTAATTGAATTACTATCTGCTATAAAAGTAGCTCTACATTCGGTATGAATCATGAGAAAATGAAGTCAACGATAAAAATTGTAAAGATGATTACAGGAATGGCACAGTATTTAAGGCACAGTTATTCAATTTAGAATGAACATTATTCAAAAACTGTCTCATTGTTGAAAGAAATTACAAAGTGTTCATTGCTGTATATGTGTGGATGATAGTTCTATATTGTAAAAGAATGGTGTAATAAAAGAATATTGATTCTTATGTTCATTGATTAATGAGTTGATTCCTACTTTCAGCATATGTTTACAGGGGACGAAAAAGTGATTGGTAATTCTGAAATGACCAATGACTCTATGACTGAGGCTATAGGTGAGTAACCTCTAGGTCTTGCAAATACATGTGCGTGGAGAGGGTGTTGTAACTTTTTTGAAGCATGAAGACCCTAAGTTAGTCATCCATGTGTAACTTTTGTTTTATTTAGTTTACGTGTCACTTAAATATGAGAGAATGTTTATCTTTACATTTGTGTGGTCTGGATTTCTAATGATATGAAATGTAATGTATTATATTTGTAAATGTCATGTATTTAATGTAATGAATTATCACAATTTCCTTTAACATTTATGTACAGTAGAAGTCCTTTTAATGTAAAATATTTTATTCTGCTGAAGTCTATCGATATTTAACTTGTGCGACCATTGGCTAGTAAAATTTCATATTTTAGTGACATATTGCATTTATGGCAGTGAAAGATTCGTATGAGATCTGCACTCTAGTCCAGTCAATGAGCTTCAACAAATGAGTTCTTTATGACTGGTGTTATAGACAAAAATTTCTAATTATTAATGATCCATTATGAGTGCTTAGCGTGAGAAACCAGTGCCTGTACAACTAAGGGTGGTATTTGCATAAAACATGTGGGTGGAATTCAGTGAAATGACGGAATGAAATTGTTTCCGACTTCTTTTGGCAGAAATGCGATACATCAATGCTGAAATACATAACACCGGTAGTACTTTCCACCCATTTATGCACTACTCCACTGCCTACTTTTTGCCTAGTTTTGACACTCAAATGTCATTATGAATTCTTTCTGGCCTGCATCTATGGAAGGTAAACGTTTTCTGTGCTATGGGTAGCATGATAATATTTGAAACCTCTCCGCATGGAGTTTTTTTTTTTTTTTGGGTTGAGTTACCCTGGTATCCTTTTCCTTGTTATTTGGGACCCAGCCGGTCCCTTACTCCAACCACTGGAGTGGACCGTAGAACCCTTTGTTAGCACGAATCCACATTCAACTCATTGCATTGCCTGTGCATTTTTTTTACCAAATATTGCAAATGATTTTCAAAAATTTACTCTTCCGAAAGAAATACTAAAATTATTTAAGCATTGTTGAATCTTAAATGGATGTCTAGCATTTATTACAGCCAAATTAGTGAACACAAGGTACTGAGAGTGTAAGCCCAGAAGTGGTATTAGCATGTTGAATTTATAACATTAGCTTGAAGTTTGGAATGCACAGCCTTAATCAATTATTTTTGTAGGCATGGCAACTGCTTGGTTAGGTGTAACAGTGAATCATGGCAGAAAATACTTTGTAACAGATAGTAAGTAGATATATTATGGGTTTCAGAAGTAAATACTAGAAGACAAATCAATACAGCTAAGATGCAGCACAACTCAATTTTAATAACTTATGTGTTACAGTTTGCTGCTATTGATTAAAAAAATGATAATACCTAATATTTCAATATACTTATGTGGATCTCATCAGGTTGATCAGGAAATGATTTAGACGGATATCATATCCAACCTGGAAAAATGTAATTGCTACCATTATGACTTATTAACTGTTATCCTCAAGCGGACAAAAGGAGGAAATTATTTAATTTTTAACAAATTTTATTTTTTTATCAAATTTACCTCTGATTGTTAACTACGCTTGATTCATGGTTGATGCATTCCTTTTTTGACAAAAATGTGTTGTGAATTTTCAAATAAAAATGCATGAATTGTGGCCTCTTCCATGGCACACGTGATTTCCATTGCTAAGTACTTTATGAAAAATGTTTACTTAGAGGTGAGAAAAGTAATATGTAGCTGCTAAAAGTAAACTCATATTGAAAATCTGGAGCAATTTAACATTAAAGGAATTATATTCCTTAAATATTTTGATAATTGTTGTTCTCTCACGTAGAAGGATTAGGACAGCATTATTTTCTCCTCAAGTATTCTCAAAAGAAAAAACTATGCCATTTTAAGTATTAACTTATGGAACATTACGATGTGTATAATCCATAACCACTGAACACATGTTTTTGTCTTTTAAATGGATATTTTTTAAAAGGGCATGATTTCATTTTTCTTCAGCAATTTCAAGCTTGATATGAGATAATTCTTGATAGCCGACTTTCTTTTTGGACAAAATTGTAGTTTATTGAAATTACCAAAAAAGACTGACTTCTGATCTACTTGCAGAGGAATGAAAGGAAAACATTATTCTCTCCTTAAGTATTCCTAAATGAAAAATTATTTGTCATTTAAAATATCAGCTTTAAGAACATTACAATTTACATAATACAAAATTACTGATTACACATTTGTCTTTTGAATGAACAAATTTTTATAGGGGATGATTTCATTTCTCATCAACAATTTCAATATAGTGATTATTATGGATGCCTGTCTTTCCTTTTCAGGCATAATTGAACCAATATTGAAATTGCCGAAAGAGAATGACACCATATTTGTGTTTAGCAACCAGCGAAAATATAAATCAAAGGGAATAGGTTTCAATCTATCAAATGGTTTTTAAAAATTAGGTCTGTGAGTCCTAGATTGTGATATGATTTTCCTTTCTAGGGCTGTCAACTCCTGACCAAGTGCTGGTAGAAACAACACCAACTTCATTCCTGCTGGCAGAAAGAAATGTATGGGTTGATCTTAACGATGATTGTATTGGTTCATCAGCCTCAGTGACACACATTCAATCCAAGACTGTGGCATCCCCATGTTGGGATGGCACGAATTCGATGGATAAAGATTTGAGAGAAGGCATTTCTCACAATGCTGACAAGGTACTGTCTAACTCAATTCCTGATGATGGACTCAGTGATATGAAACACAGTCCAGCATCTAGAAACAGTGGAAATGGAGCCACAATGACTGTTGTAGGGGGTAGGAGGGATGCACCAAATATCACAGATAGCCTTAGGTTGATCACAGTCACTGAAAACAGAAGAATTGGCATTGAAGCAGTCATGGAAAACCAAAAAGAGATGAGTTATTGCTTCATCAAAAATCCTAGAAATGGTAAAAATTCAAACGAAAAGTTATATTATTGCTCCCACTGCAGATATGCATTCAACACCAATGATGATCTGATCAAACACATGGAAATTCATTCTGGTACCAGCAATTTGGATCCTAATGATGAATCATCTATGGGAAAAGATGAGTCTTTCACAGTCCCCGCATCAAGAGAAGAAAGTAATGATTCTCGTGAGTCGTCCACCTCTGAGACATTGATGGGATTGAAAAGGAAAAGACGAGGGGCGATGCAAAAAGTAAATGCGCCTGTGTTAGAAATCTGTGGTGGAATTGGAGAGAGAAAAACTGCGGAACGAGTGGGAAGTTCTGATGGGGATGGGAAACCATACACAAAGAATATATCCTCAAAGTCCACCACCTCTTGCACGAGAAACCTCAGAAATGATGCGCTAGGAGGCGCAAAAGGAGGGCCTTTCAATTGCAGCGTCTGCAACAAGTCGTTCCCGCTGAGGAGCGGTCTTAGCAATCACATGCGTTCGCACAAAGAAAGAAAACGTTATCCGTGTACGATCTGCAGCAAGTCTTTCGCTTCGAAGTCTCGCATAACTAAACACTTGCGCACACATACGGATGAGAAGCCTTTTTCGTGTAGTGATTGCATGAAGTCTTTCTCTTTTAAAGGCAACCTCATGAGGCATTTGCGCACCCACACGGGGGAGAAGCCCTTTTCGTGCAATTATTGCACAAAGGCTTTCACTAAAAAGGAGAATCTCATCCTACACTCACGTGTACACACAGGGGAGAAGCCTTTTTCTTGCAATTATTGCGCAAAGACTTTCACTGAAAAGTACAATCTCATCAAACACTCGCTTGTTCACACAGGCAAGAGACAGTTTACATGCGAGATTTGCAGCAAGTCTTTTGCCTCGAAGTCTAACATTACTCGACACATGCGCACTCACACGGAAGAGAAGCCTTTTTCATGTAGTGATTGCATGAAGTCTTTCTCTCTTAAATGCAACCTCAAGATGCATTTGCGCACCCATACGGGGGAGAAGCCCTTTTCGTGCAATTATTGCGCGAAGGCTTTCGCTAGTAAGGCAAAACTCATCCAACACTTGCGTGTACACACAGGAGAGAAGCCTTTTTCGTGCAATTATTGCACAAAGACTTTCTCCAGAAAGGACAAACTCGTCCAACATATGCATATGCACACAGGGGAGAAGCCTTTTTCGTGCAATTATTGCGCTAAGACTTTCACTAGAAAGAACAAACTCGTCGAACACTCGCGTGTACACACAGGAGAGAAGCCTTTTTCGTGCAATTATTGCACAAAGACTTTCTCAAGAAAGGACAAACTCGTCCAACACACGCGTACGCACACAGCATAGAAATCTTTTTCATGTTATCACTAAATCTTTCATTAGCAAATAAAGTCTCATCGGATACTTGCATGCACACACACAGACAAGAGACCGTTTACATGCAATATTTGCAGCAAGTCTTTCACTTCGAGTTCTTCTCTCACCAATCACATGCAAAAACACTCAGGAGAGAAACCTTTTTGTAGAGATGTGCGAACAGTATCCGCGAATACTCAAATGCTAGAAAGTATTCCATATACGAGATCTCGATTAATTATGCTACAGCTAAAATCTTGAATGCTTTGAATTTTGCACCATACACTGTCGCACGTACATCGTTGGTAGTTTACTCAGACAATGTAGAGAACTTTAGTCAATTAGTGCATGCAGTGCTGTTTTAGGCAAGTTGACGAAATACATCGGAAAAAATCGGAAAATCCCCAGTTTCCCCCACCAGGAGAACCTCAGTGCCATGAGATAGTAACTGTGCGGCACAATTCCCAAAATCAGCTACCCCCTCCATCCATCAGTCATCGGCCCGACGCTTCTCCGACGCTTTCCTCCCCTCCAAAATCAAAACGGCCCCAGCTTGCGCAGGGTTCGTATTACGAAGACCATAAATCAAAAGCTTCAAAAGAAAATATCTGGTTACAGGAGAATAATAGAATCATGTTTCGCTCTTCCCTCTTTCTCAACACTGACCTTTTTCTGCTTATCTGATTCGAAGTTCCCCATTTCTGGAGGTTAACTTCTGCATGAGTTATCTGCTAGCCCAAAAGCTGTCACACAATGACTTTAGGCAATTGATATTACACCTTTATTAGATTGAAATATTAGTAATGTGCGCATAATGTAAAAGAAGAATAAGACCAAACACGACACATTTCTGACTTTATTTAAGCATTTAATGTAAGGAAATAAATGCCAAATACGATGGAGACTTCTCACTTCACCTGTTGCCTTTATGTTAATACCATCCACTGCATAAACATGGTTAGAGTTGGACGAATTCCACAAGAAATGTACTGCCATGCATTTGCTCGGATTAATTTCGAGTTCCCACTCTTGGCTCTACAAATGAACATTTTTTAAGTCGATGATGGAATTTCATAGTCAGAGTGATCACTAATTTGGCGATAGATGACAGCGTTGTCAGCAAATAAACATATTTTACTGCTAATGCAGGAGCAGAGATCATTAATGTATATAATAAACAACAGGGGGCCGATTACGCTTCCTTGTGGAACACCTGATGAAAGTTTGACAATATCAGTGCTAATTCTGTCATGAACTACTTTTTGTTTATAATCTCTGAGAAAGTCGCGTTTCCAGTTTACAACTGTCTTGTTAAATCCGCATAACTGTCATTTGCATAAAAGTTTGTTGCGTGGTACAGTGTCGAAAGCTTTCTTAAAATCTAGAAATAGTGCGTCAGCTTGTCTTTTTGATTCATCAGATTTTATGTTGTCTTGAAGAAAGAGCGTGAGCTGTGTTTCTCAATATCTACCTTTTCGGAATCCATACTGACAGTCATGGAGGAAGTTATGTCTGTCTAAGAAAGTCATGATATCTATTAAATTTATTATTGTATTATATATATATTATTTATTATTAGATACCTATTATTATTTCTTTTATTTTAGAAAATCGGTGTAAGAAAGAAACCTCCAGAAGCGAGAAAATGAGGCCGATCTTTTGACCTCCTATTTATCAAGGTTTTCGACTGTACATACATTTTTCTCATTGCGACTGTAAAAAGTAAACCACTGATTTTCTGCACATTACAAAAACCCATGATAAAATACCGAGCATATCCTGAATGCTATGCAGTCCAGTCTGGCCTACAAATTTAAGTGTTGCGTTTTATAAGGATGAACAATCGTGGCTGGAAATTGCAGGCCCATTTGTACATGTATATTTTTTTCAATTAAATGTTATATGCACCCATTTGATCCCTCAATGCTGTGATGCGTACCCAGTACATTGACTGATCTTCAAGGAAAAAATTTCTCATTGAGATATTTTATTTTGAATTAAAAAAATCCAGTATTTTTTTTAAGGAATTGAAATAGTAATGTGTACTTTGTTTTTCTGACCCCCATGGCAAAATTATTTGGTATTTTCCATTCATAATACATTCAGAGCGGTATTTTGTATTTTTTGTAGCATTTTTCTCGTTATGTCTGTAAAAATAAACCACTGATGTGCTACTAAAAACAAAAAACCATTGATAAAACATCAAGCATATCCTGAATCTTATGCACTCAAGCCTTTCCTGCGAATATAGGAGTGTTGCATATTATAAGGATGACAACTCATGGCTGGAGAATGCAGACCTGTTGGTTCATTTATTTCTTTTCAATTAAAATGCTACACATACGGCATATTTGACCCCTCAACGCTGTGATGTGTACCCAGTACGCTTACTGATCTTCTTCATGCAAACATTTTTCTCATTGAGATATTTTTCATTTTGAATTTAAACAAAATCTGTGTTTTTTTGAAGGTATTTTAATAGTCATTCATACTTCGTTTTGCTGACCCCCAAGTCAAAAATATTAGGTATTTTCCATTCATAATACATTAAGAGTGGTATTTTGTATTTTTGTATTATTTTTCTTGTTATGCCTGTAAAAAATTAACCACTGATGTGCTACACATTACAAAAACCCTTGATAAAACATCAAGCATATCCTGAATCTTATGCACTCAAGCCTATCCTACGAATGTAGGAGTGTTGCATATTACAAGGGTGACAACTAGTGGCTGTATGTCGGAACGGGAGATTGTACCTTTGCTCTGTGAATTAAACATGTGGAACCAGACGTCTGACTTGTCATCTCATTCTGCCTTCAAGGAACCTGGCCCTTCCTATTAAGCTTAGCGTTTATAGTGTATATTTTATTTTGTATTTCAAATATGTTCAGAGTTTTGGTATTTACCCATTCTAAAATAAAAAATAACATCTTTAAAATACTTTTGGAGTAGCTCTGATAACACTTCCGTAACCTAATAATTCAAAGAATACTTCTTTTTTGTAATTATAGTTTTCTTCATGTTTCCAACTATACATAACTTGCCACGGAGGTTATATTTTTTTAAGATTCTTTAGTTTCCATAGAAATGTTTTTCGTTATTTAAAATGTATTTACATAGTAATTCATAGTTTGATTTTCTGACCCCGAAGTCATAGGAGCGGTATTTTGTATTTTTATGTAGCATTTTTTCATTTTTATCGTTATGTCTATAAAAATAAACTGCTGATGTGCTACCCATGACAAAAAACCGTTGATGAAACATCAAGGATATCCTGAATCTTATGCACTCAAGACTTTCCTACGAATATAGGAGTGTTGCATATTATAAGGATAACAACTTGTGGCTGGAAAATGCATACCTGTTTGTTCATTTATTTTTTTTCAATTAAAATGTCACACATACGGCATATTTGACCCCTCAACACTGTGATGTGCACCCAGTACGCTAACTGATCTTCTTCATGCAAACATTTTTCTCATTCAGATTTTTTATTTTGAATTTAAACAGATTACTGTGCTTTATGAAGGAACGTTTTTTTCTTTCCAATAAATTTTCATTGTGATTTCATTTATAAAAATTTTATTTTGTAGTTTTCTATGACTTTTGGTTTCACACTGGTGAGTTGGCGAATTTGGTCTGAAAAGTAAACGCCTTCCTTCAACTGTAGTATCTTGAAAACTGCTGCCTGCTCTTCTAGTGAGGCGTGAAAAGGTGTCGACTCCTTTAGCATGAGATAAAATATCTTTCTTATTAGCTCACTGCCCTCTCTTTGTCTTTCGCCTGTTTTTCATCACCTTGACACCCAATATATACATGCAGCTAATGAACCACATGCAGCTAATGAAACCACATCTTTTTCTAAGACCGTGGCCAACACAGAAGAATATAAAACAAGTGAACACATTCAATTGAAAGGTATAGAATATATCTAGTACAATGGGAGTACGGAAAACAACCCTTTTCCAAAATTTATTTAAGATGCAAAAGATTAACTAAAATTTACCAAAGTGAACAAATTAATAAATCCAAATTGAAGGTAATACGATACTATAACTACAAATTATACTATAAGAAAACAGTTGTGAATGTAAAATATTTAATAAAAATCACATTGTTTTAAGGACACCTAACTCTACTTAAGGTACAATAAAAATACAATAATTCAGCTAATACAGATGTAGATATGGTCAACAAAAGCGGCATGAAACCCATTGATGCTGACAAAGATCTTCACACTGCATTCTGGTACTAAGAGACAACGAAAAGTTACAGGGAGGCTATGTTAACAATTGAGGAGCACCATTGTGACAAGCTGATGATGACTACCAAGTTTCTCGAAGAGTTGACTAATTTTGTGTTAAATCTCCAGAACACTTAGTGAAATTTTTTTGCTGCTCCACCACTACAAAGCTCCCTTCTAAGATACAGGGGGTCACCTATGCGACCTCCTGTCTCTTTCAAAATTTACTATCCAATGGAAAAACCAAATATTGTATTTGATCTAGTTTGTCACTTGATTACACATGTATTCCATGTAAATTTTCCATGTGGAAATATTCCATGGATTATTCATGGATTCCATGACAATTTTCCATGGGAATTCCATGTGGATAATTTCCATGGATTAAACATGGATTCCATGACAATTTTCCATGTGGAAATATTCCATGGATTATACATGGATTCCATGGCAATTTGCCATGCGGATTCCATATGGAATCCATGGAATTTAGAGGACTTTTGTCAGTACTTTCCATGGTATATCCATATGGAATCCACATGGAACCATGGTATTTCCATCATGGAATTTCCATGGACTACAGTTGTAATCCATATGGATTCCACTGTGTGCTGTCTGGGATAGTTTGCAGATGCCTGGTCAGTCCAACCACTTCCTGCTTGGTAAGTAGATCCCAAATTTGATGACAGAGGCCTGGGTGTACTAGACTGGAGTGTCTGTAGAGCTGACATCATGACGAGGTCTTCCTAGCTGATGAGGGAGCAAGGGCATACCTAGAATCAAAACTGGGTTTGGTGCCGTCATTTTCAAGTAACCAAATTTTAACATGTGAATATGAACTTCATTTGGATCACTTTGAGACTAGGAAAACATAAATTTTCTCAATTCTGTAAAATAAGGACCGGCCTAGGGACCATGCTTTCATTAAAAGTGTTCAAACCTCGAAATAGTTAGCTATTTTCCTGAGACCCATGCAAAAATACCTCTTACAAAGATACCACCTAATATCTACGTACCATCTTTACTTTGCGATCCCTAGCGAAAAAGGTCGTTTTATGACACAGCGGAACGGAGTCTGTGACGGGCTTACCGCGGTCTTTCCAGGAGAACTCGCTTTTAAATATGTGCATCATTCTCTCAGTTCCATCCGACCATTCCATCAGTTATGCTATGCACTTTCTTTCTTTTAGCATTTTCATCGTCACTTTTGTTTTTTTCTTTCACTTTTGTTTTTATTTATGCTCGTGCTATGAAAGACAACTCATCCCCGTGCTACATTTACCATGCGTTCTTGCCCGTGAACTCATTAGGATATTGTCTAACTTCGGGTTCTATCAATTTGAAGTCTATCTTTTAATCTTATATAGTATACTTAAATAATTCTATGGAAAATGCCTCATATGTTTACACGACGTAATGTCCATATGATATTGAAATAGGAGAAAAAAACGGGGCAGTCGTGGGACTGGCCGACAGATGTGAAAACTGGAATTATTATAACCCATTTATTATTATAAAAGAATTAATTTTTCCAGTTATTCTCATTTTTCAACTAGAATTGAAATTATTTTTTTCAGCAAACTGTTAATTATTATGTATACATTAAAAACATGATGTGTATGAATAGAAAGTAACATCATTTATATATTTAAATATAATATGCCTTTATTTCTTTTATTTAATATGCTTTAAACCAATAATTGTTCACTATGCACATAAAGGAAACTGCCTTAAATTGTACTGACCTGTATTTTTATAGAATGTACACTCTTCTGCATGTTCATGCACGAGCTCTTTATATTTAATTAACTTATACAATATACTGCACTATAGATTTTTATTTTCAATTAAATATTTTTAAAACAAAGAGACTTCCAAAGTCTATATATTAACTAAGTTTATTTACTATACCTAGTCAGCCTGCGTAGTTGAAATATCCATTGTAAATTTTTTAAATTGTATGAGATTGAGAAAAAAAATCCTCCCCGGAGGGGAATTGCACCCCGATCTCCCGCGTGACAGGCTGGGATACAGCCCACTATACTACCGAGGATGTAAAACCAGGAGACGAATTTTAAGATGCTGACGTATATACCCCTGTAGCGATCGCGGTGTCGGTTCGGTGACGCTCACGCGAATTCTATGCTTTTTCCCCATCCCGAAAAAGTGCTTAACGCCGCTAAGGAAGTTTTCACTTCAATAGTCATTGTCCCAGAAGAAAATTGCTGGATTATTTATCGCGGAGGCTGAATTTGAGATACCCTTGACGCTCTAAAATCTCTTTATGATTTCCTGACAAAACCCGTCGTACGGCCGTACCTTACGGAATAGGCACATAGGTCTTACCCGAAACAAATGAACGATTTTGTCTTTACAAAAATTGGATGGCAAAACCTTTAAAATTTTCTTTGGTTCACACTAATTTCGCAAAATAACTGCTGGGATCATAACTATAGTTAATACATAATGATCACCGGAAAAATCCTAGTTAAATGAAAGAATTAATGGACAACATTTCGAAAGGTGTAAGTCTTCAACTCATAGTTCCTGTGCGGGCCGCATTCGGCGGTCAATGATCTTTGCGTTTTTTTCGCCACTGTCCATAATGATATTAATGAGACAATCATAGAGAGACGTCGGAATTATATGTAAAATGAATAAGTGAAGCACTCTGAGTGACAAAAAAAGTTTAATTACGGACATTTAAGATGAGAATAGACAAAGAATGGAGGGCGACGAATTTTCTAATGAATCGATCTCAATAGAACGTTCCCTCTCCAAGGTTGACTCGATCGCATTTTCATTAAAAGTCGCTTATTTTAAGATTTGGACAGTACGGAGAATCGGGAAAAATATGAGTGACGGGATTCAATTGCAGTTTTTTGTTGCGGTAAATTAAATATCACAATTGGCTTTTAACCCTTTCGAGACGGCGGAGTTTTCGTCTTAGCTTGACTGCTATACTGAGCCCCAAGAGACTCTTCTTTCTCGTGGTACGGAGCATTTTTGGAGGGCATTCGTTTAGAAGGGTCTCGCTGAATCTTTTTCGCAGGGACTTCGCATTATCTCAGATTCCGAGAGTAGTTGTGCTCCCTCCTTTCCGGGTTTACGACCATACCTGCGGCATTGGTTCACGGTCAACTTATGTATTGCTTATATGTATTTAGCAAATGGAAAATTGTTGCTTGCACGTAAATTACAGACTTTGAATTGAATTCCTCATTTTTATCTGAGCATTGTCAAATTTTAAACGAAGTTCTAAGGCCATTATTAACGCATTTAACGCAGCAACAATTTCCATGTTGATGTTTATACATAACTCGAGATATAAGTTAATATTTGTCGTAGTATTTCGTTTAAAAATTGTAAACGATGCTCAGAAGACAAATAATTCAATTCTTAGTGTATAATTCTTGAGAAATGAACAAATATTTATTTCGAAAATGACTGTATAAACAATTGAATGACCGCTGTCCCGTACCGCTGAGAAGGGTTCTAAAAGACGAAGGGTCCGGGTACCTGCTCCCGGATTCCGAGGGTTAATCCTAAACCCCGAAGCTTTGGGTCCCGAGACAAAGACGTTGTAAACCCACGACCATCCTAAAAGGGGGGGAACTAGAAAACGTATATATAGGGCTTTCGATCTCCTGGCCGGGTAAATTTCACACGTACATATACGCCCGTCGTCTCCCGGGTCAGGAAACGTCCACACGTATATGTACGTGTACAGTAGGGAAAAGGTTAACAGTAGAACCGATGAACTTTCCAACTCCACCAAAACCGCGGCATTGGACTTTTTTGTCCAATTTTCAAAACACCTTGATCCTGTCATGTTTAAGTATAATTGACGGTTTTTTGTGGTTTGTGTGAACAAAGCACGTGTTTAGGTAATGTTTAAAACGTTTTATTAAGTATAGCTAGGAGCACAGTAAACTTATTTTGACGTGTTGGTTGCAAGGTCAGACCTGCAGACGCGCCGGGCAGAGGTGACGCGGCCGGCGCTGCGTGAGTAGCCGGCCGACGCAGTGCACAGATTTTTCCCTTCTGCGCTTCTAACTGGCAGAATAACAGTTTTTATTCACCGATCCCCTTCGTAATAAACTGTTATTATGCTAAATACAAAATATGTGTACAAAAAACTGTAATTGTATGTTTTCCCCATATGGGACAAAAAAGTCCCATACCGCGGTTCTAGGTAAATCGTCAATTGTCTCGTGAAGAAACATCGCACAATATTTTCAATATGACCATTGGAAAGAGGATACAAAATGAGTAAAAGTTAGTGCATTTCAAAAGGATCAAACCACTAGTACATGAATGGCAAACATTTGCAAAGGGCGATGGGACAAAAAGTCCCGCTCGCGGTTCTCATGCTAAATAATGGTCAATTTGCCTTAAGGTGAGCGAGAGAGTTTTGTATGAGACGGTTATGAGATATTAATGATTCTTTAAGTAGCCTGATTTAGTTTTATTCGTTTTCAGTCGCAGAGTACTTAAATGAGTACCAAAATTGGCCGAAGCTCCGGACTTCCCTTACACACAATCTCTACATTTTTGCTATTCCAAAAATGCATAGATATGTTGATAGTGTCAGAGGTTCAGAAATAATAGGTCACCGGTTAAAAGCGCCATGGCCCTTCCTACAATTTAAAACTTAATAACATTCAATGGAAATCCAAGCAAAAAAGACCTATTTAAACCTAAAAGTTTGGTTGCAAACATATTATTTTACACCACTTACCAAACAAATGAAAATACTCAGCCTAGAAATCTTGCATTCATCATCTTAGGCCTGGGGCTTCTCATGCTTAAAAAATATAAAACAAATTCTTTACGCAAAATATTACATTTAAAATAAAGTCATCTCAAGACAGGGTCCTAGCATTGCATGACCACGTATTAAAAATGTAAAATTTTCGTTGAATCTACCTTCATTTATCGAAGGGATGTCAGGAGGTTGACTGCCAATGGATCGGAGACACTCTAGCATTGTTCGAAATTAATATGGAAATGGAATTCCCAACATTTCTCAGTGGGACCACCCCAGCTAGCACACGGGAGACTGGCTCCCCCGAATCCTTAGAGACTGTCTACAGAAACCAAAGAGACCGTCTCCCTGAAGCGGTTATTGTCTCCGGAGACAAGGAGACGGCCGGACGATACGATGACGAAATGTCCGCACTGGCCAGGAGACGGTCGCTTTTTTTTTATCGACGCGCCACCACGCGATAAGTTTGCAAACTAGGTACGAGAATAGTGAACCGGTTTCGCCATCTAGTGGCATAATTAAGTACTACTAGCGTTACGGCGACCCCCGCCCCCTATTTGACTTAATACACGTAGAAAATGGGTAACCATACCACTTATAAACCGTGGCACATGCAAACTACAACCTCACCTGAAAAAAGCATATTACTTACGGAATTTGTAACACAGGGCAGCTTTCAGTATTGATGAGAATTGATAAACAAAAATAACAACATACAATTAGCATAGGAAAAGGCAAAAAAATTTGATATTTTCAAATATTGGTTTATTTACAAAATAATTCACAAGAGGCCATATCAGATCATGACGGATATCCTCTATCTATTATTTAAGGGAATCCAGGAGTATCAATCACCATATAGATCAGTTTATCCATTTTGTTCTTCATATATAGTTATGGAAATGATATTAATAGAGAAATGAATGTATGAGGAACAAAGACAAAAAAATTGAAAGGAATAGCTAACATAGACGTTTTTGGTTCATGTTTCATGAATTGTGATGTTCTACAGTTAAAGAAAAGGGAATAGTTTTCACAATTGAACAAATACCAGAATGTATGCATTAGGTTATCAAACATTATCATATTTGATGTTTACTAACACTACAACATAATGAAAGTAAACATACGATTTCAAACAAAAAAATCCCTCAGCCAATCACGAGTAATGATCTTGAAGGTTGATTAACACTTATAAATTAGACTGCCAAACTATTAGAATAACTGTGTTAATATTTAACTTTCAAGGCAAATCTCAGAGAAAAAGCAGGCAGCGAATGTAACATGAGTAAGGTTGATCTCCTGTGTTGCATGATACTGCCTGTTATGGTTGGACTAGTCAGAGAGCAGAACTCGCAGGATTAAGGCTTTTCCCTGATAAGTGTACGGTTGTGCTCATTATCATGAGCATTCTGATTAAAAGACTTGCAGTAAAGGCTGCATGAAACATGCTGCAACATATTTTTCGAAGTAAAAAGATATTTAGAATACATTTTTGAAGGTTGACGGGATAGTTAGAAAACAATTAGGAGGGATTTAAGAGGTATTTCTCTTAGACAAAGAGTTGACGTCCTTAGCTTGAAGTTGAGAGGACATGACAGAAAAGTTTAGGGATGGAAAGGGTAGAAAAGGGAGACTGTTTGCAACACCTACATTTTTGTATTTTTAAACGTATCATTTTTGCCATGGAAATTTTTAACTGCCCACGTTTTTCGCAGTTAACTCAATAAAAAGACATATTCAGCATGAGATTTAAATTTCGAATTCCCACCATAATGTTTTGTAGCTTACCGCAGGTACTTGGTGATATCACGTTCCATGTACCTTGCGTCATAACTGTAACACAGTTGACAAATTAACCCTCTCGGGCAGTCTCCTCCTGGAGATCAGAATGGTGGTCCAGCTCAACTCCATCATGTTTTACCTGAGAGAATTCCATCATGTATGGTTAATTAAAGTTGGAGTTGCAGCGACTCTTGTGGACAATAAAGTGGCAGTTTCCCTTGCCTTTCACATTGTAGTACTACAGCTGTTTAGGTATATGTTCCCACGCCTGCAGTGAAACGAGGGTCGCCGTGCAGACCACTGTGGTCTCCACCCTTACTCATATGAAGAATAGCTGCTGCCTTCACCCCCAGGTGATGTGAGGCACAAATAGGGGAAGCCTCCCAACGCCAAATCACGGCATCTTCACAGGCTTTATGTATCATTTAGATAGCCTATCTTGGCCGGGGATAGACTCATATCAGCTCGGGGTCATGCCGCTTTTTGTCCACAACTGATTTTTCGACAAGTTAACTTTCTTATATGGCCACTAAACTTTATATCTTAAGTTTTACCCAACATACGCAACACAGCAGATGTACTCGGTGGATTATAGCTCAGCCTCGACCGAAAACAAAAAAGTATGAATAAAGTTGCAAATATTTTAAGAATGAAAATAAATAACATTAAATTGGCAAACTCGGACATGAGCCTATTGTAATGCAATAATATCGCATTATTTATAATATGCGGACACAATACTGATTATTTCAACCAAGCATAATCAAAAGACACATGATACATTCCATGAAAATTCAGAACCACTTATGAAATGACTATAGAGGCTGGGCCTTGAGCAATACACCCTGGAGTGAATATAAATGTCGTCTCCAATCAAAAATGTGGAATGCAGGCTGCTTCATCCCAATCTGCCAGACTGACTGTACCCTTTTCTGCAACTACTTTCCTCCAATATTCACTTAAAAAATCTAAAAATACATGACTTGGTGCATTCTTCATGCATTCACATAGATTGCCAATAATCCCTGTTGGAACTAAACTATCATTCATTTCTCGATGTGTAGGCAAGAATTAACTATTGGGCTCTTAGGTGCATATTAGCATGATGTTGAATTGGAAACATTTGTAACATTTATATGAATTATCCTGTCCCCGAGCAAACGTGTTGCATCCACGAAGGTGACTTACCCGAGTGAAATCATCACAGCATACACAACATGAATAATGTCTCTCACTAGTGTGACGATGTGGCAGTAGAGGTTGGAACAAAAAGTGAAATAAATAGCACAAACTTAGCATGAATAATGTTTCAAAGCCTTTCATGTACACATGTGGTGGTCAAGGCCTTTCCTTGCAGTGATGGATTGATGCAGGCTTTGCATAAAAATAGCTGCTCTTACATGTGAGCATGCATATGACTGTGAAGGTAAGCACTCACATCAGAATATATACAACAAATGTTAAATTGATAAGTTTTATCTTCTCTTTGTGTAAGAACATGTAACTAAGTCGTATTACGAGTGAAACAGTTGCTGCAGATGTTGCAAAAATAAATATCCAATTGGGTGTGCACACATGTCCATTTTAATAGGCTCTCTTTGTCACCGCACGAATAACAACATTCCTCAGTGTTGTTTCGCACGTGACTGTTGAGAAATCACCTCAGAGTGAATGTTGTTTTTGCAAATTCTGCATGAAGAAAGTCTCTCTCCTGAGTACGTTCGAAGGTATCCAACCAGAAAGTTGCTCACAGGAAAACAATTATCACACCTTCTAAACGAATAAGGATTCTCCCCCGAGTGTGTACGAAAAAGTGTCGCTACGTCGCCCTTTCTCGAGAAAGACTTTTCAAACTCGTTTCATGAAAAAGGTTTCTTTCCTGAATGCGTACGTACATGTCTAACTAAGTGGCTCTTATTCGAGAAAGACTTTTCACACAAGTTGCAAGTATAAGGTCTCTCTCCCGTGTGTGAACGGATGTGTGCATTGAGGCTGCCTCTCTGGGTAAAAGACTTGGAGCAAATTGTACAAGAATAAGGCTTCTCTCCCGTGTGTGAACGAATATGTGTAACTAAGTGGCTCTTATTCAAGAAAGACTTTTCACACTCGCTACAAGAATAGGGTTTCTCTCCCGTGTGTGTACGGATGTGTGAATTGAGGCTGCCTTTCTCACTAAAAGACTTAGAGCAAATTGTACAAGAAAAAGGTTTCTCTCCCGTGTGTGTACGAATGTGTGAAACTAAGTGTCTCTTATTTGAGAAAGACTTTTCACAATAGTTGCAAGAATGAGGTCTCTCTCCCTTGTGTGTACGGGTATGTGCATTGAGGCTGCCTCGCTCAGTTAAACACTTGGAGCATATGCTACAAGAATAAGGCTTCTCCCCCGTGTGCGTGCGTATGTGTCTAACTAAGGCGCTCTCATCCGAGTAGGACTTTTCACACTCGTTGCATGGAAAAGGTTTCTCTCCCGTGTGTGTACGAATATGACGAACTAAGTGGTACTTGCTCGTGAAAGACTTTTCACACTCGATGCATGAAAAATGTCTATCTCCCTTGTGTGTACGGATATGTGCATTGAAGATCCGTTTCCGAGTAAAAGACTTGGAGCATATGCCACAAGAATAAAGTTTGCCTCCCGTGTGCTTACGTACATGTCTAACTAAGCTGCTCATATCCGAGAAAGACTTTTCACACCCATTGCAAGAAAAAGGTTTCTCTCCCGTGTGTATACGAACATGACGAACTAAGCAGTACTTATTCATAAAAGACTTTTTACACTCGATACATGAAAAAGGTCTTTCTCCCGTGTGTGAACGCATGTGGGAAACAAGGTCATTAGACCGCGAGAAGGACTTGTTGCAGACTGAACACAAATAAGGTTTCTCCCCCGTGTGCGTGCGTACGTGTCTAACCAAGGCGCTCTCATCCGAGAAAGACTTTTCACACTCATTGCATGAAAAATGTCTCTTTCCTGTGTGTGAACGCATGTGGGAAACAAGGTCATTATGCAGAGAGAAGGACTTTTTGCAGATTGAGCACGAATAAGATTTCTCTGCGATTGATGACTCTGCTACAGCATCAAAATTATGAGCAACAGAATGACTTTTTGTGTGTTTGATTAGCTCATTTTTGTCGTTGAATGCATCTCTGCAGCAAAATGAATTTTTGTTTGACCTGTTACTGCTCCTAGGATTGTTGAGCGAGCAATTAGGCATCTCCTCCTTGTCTCCCACGAGGGTCTCACAGCCATTTCTTTCATCTCTATTGATTCTGATATTCCTAAGGCTATTCATAGTATTTGGTGCATCAAAACCACCTTTATCTCCAAAAAATGTCTTTGCACCTCCGGTTCCACTGAGTTCATGTGATTTGTTGTTTCTCACATTGCATTGTCTATTATCAGGAATTGAGCTATTTGTTTGTATTTTCTTGCCAGTATCTAGAGCACCACATTTTTCTAAGTCTTCATCCATCAGGTTTCTTTCTGTCTTTACTAGGGATGCTCCAGCGTTGATGTCACTTTGTGTCACCAACGCTGTGGTACCATTGCATTCATCATTTGAATAACTCCTTAAATTTCCCTCCGCAGGCAGATATGATGTTGATGTTGTTTGAATGGGCATTCTATCGGTTGTTTGGACCCCTAGAAAAGAATTTCAAATGACAACTATCATAGTTAAACATGAAAACTAAGATTCCTACACCTACTATTCAAAAGTTATATAATGGATGAATAAAGTCATAATTCACTGGGTTAAAATCTAGCCTTGCTTGGACTTGAAACCAGAAACAAAAATAAACCGAAAATGAATAGATGGGAAAAAATTGGGAAAGAAACGCAAAACATATAAACGTCTAAGGCAACAGGAATCATTATAACCCATCGTATTAATACATAAGTCAAAACACATGCACACCACACATCTGACCTACAATTGATGAAGAAGAATAAAATCAGGCCACTTTAAGAATTAGTCCTTTTTATGGCAGACTGTGATTTAAACCTATTTTCTTTATTTTGAATTGTCCTAAGGTAGATATTTAAAAAATACAAATTAATTTACTATTCAATTCAATATCTTATGATTGGCAAATATTTTGTACATTAAAACATCACTCAATCAACCAATTAAAAATTAAAATCGTAAATTTTGTGGCACTACAGACGAACATCTTGTAAATATTTTTTTTAATTATTCTTGAATTATTTTTCATAAAACTATTAAACATTTAAAGCTTAAAGCACTAAAATAACCAAAATAACTATCGGGTAACCAAATATCCTTAACTGTATCGAGATAAACAATCGTTTGGTGGCGTATCGGGGTTACATATTTCAGGATTGCACAGACGCCTCAGCTCTTATAGCACCAACTCAAGGCCGCTTGCACCCCCACTACCTTTCCATGCAGATGAGGCAATAAAGAAGGTCACTTGCCAAGGTACCCATAACAGTAACTCAGATGTGTGAAACACTGTGTCCTCGTCAATGCAGAGAAATGTCATACAAAATTTGTTGCATATTTATAAGCAATGCTGACAAAAAAAATTACACTGGCGTAAGGCAAAGTCATGTGGCCAAGTCACACCGGCTTCCTTTCTTGCTCTTATTATGCTAACCATGTGCCAATTACTAAAACTGTGTGATATTTTCGAGGACTAAATGATGTACAGCTACTAATACCAGGTGCATAATATGCCATCATATGATAAATGGCATACGGTTGAAACACTATCGCCCACCTTTGTGCCCCACCTGCCTACTAAAGAGTTAAAGGGTTGGGATGCAACATTATGGGCAGTCACAAGAATCCTCTCCTGCCAGCGCCTACACTAGGAAAAAATTTCCACGCTATGAACAGTATAAGAATGTTTGGAGTCTATCAGCTTCATTTTAGAGTAGAGTCACCGTTGTGTTTTTCATTACTCAGATTTGGGAGACAACTCAACGGTGTGCTCTTACTTTATGCCTGCTAATGCACTTGAGCCTCTATCTCTATCTAAACATATGTCCATGGACAACTTATTGCGTTACCAATATTTTTAAACCAAATTTAGTATTTGTTTTAAATAATTTAACCTTCTAAAAATTACTAAGCTCTTTTGAGCATTTTGGATTTTTAAACTGATTTGTAGTGGAGGGAAGTTTTAATTTACTCTTCCTAAGCGCCTCTAATCTCCTCGTCTTCCTGTAGATTTCCTCCCCGTAGAGGCTAATGAAGGGGCTCTTGGCTTAATTCCTGGCAGAAGCACTTCAACCCTTCACTGGAAACTCGTCATCCTTCGAGAAGAATTCAACGCACTTCATTGAACGTCTTCAAGAAACTACTGTGAAGAATGGAGATCTGCTAGTAAGCTTCGACATTGTGTCTCTTTTTACCAACGTACCCATTAACGACTCCATCAAGATCATGGAAAAGCTCATCGATAACGGATTACCCAAAGATTTTACCAGGCTTGTGGAGCATTGTCTTCCAAATTCATTCTTTTCGTGGAATGGCCGTTACTACGAACAGAGTGATGGCGCTGCTATGGGATCTCCACTGTCTCCTGTGATCACCAATCTGTTTATGGAGGAATTTGAGAATTCAGTGCTGACTTCTTACAAAAAGAAACCAACCCTCTGGATCCGATACGTGGACGACACATTTGTCATCAGGCCACATTAACCCATTAATGCCCAGAAGATTTTTTTCTAAAAATTTTACTTTTTTTGCTTAAATTATGATTAGGCATCATACCTGATGCGGGAAAAAATATTTTAAAAAATCTCTAACATTTCCATAGTACTTAATCCTACACGTATCTTAAGATACATCTGGGCACTTAAGGGGTCAAAAATGCCCATTATCATTTAATTGTGTTTATGCACGTTTTTGCCATATAATTCATTACCCATGCCTTCATCAGTAGTTTTTAATACTTGAATTTGAATTATTATGCATCAAAGAATATAATTTTGAGTATTATTATAGTATTATAACGTGAACAATTTACATTTGCATTTTGAAATTTTACAGCAGTCTGATATTGTATCAGAGTTTTTTATACCGTATCCATCCCTGTACAACTGATACATGCAAGTCTCATCTGAAATATTTGAACCACCATTTTTATTCCTAATTGTTGTCCGGTAATTTGCCAGGAATTGATCACACAGATCCACTCCACCCATGTGAGAATTGTAGTCCGCGATCGCCACTGGCATTTCGGAAACAATAACAAACAGGAGTTTTCATTTTTTTATGTATGCTAATAGTAATCAATTCTGATATGAATAAGTTGTCAGCAGATATGTTTGTACCTGGTGGTAATTTTCACTAATCCACTAGTCCTAATAGTACATCTCCTTGACCAAGATCTGTTCTCTGAAGGTTGGCTACAGCTTGATAAAGGTTGACTTGATTCGAAAATACACCATAATTTTAACCATAATCTTACTCGTTTCCCTCTAATACATTGCTTGCAGCCATATCTACCATAGTAGAGGTTGGATGATTCATCCACCAAACAGTATTCTCCAGCGCTTACAATTTTGAAAGTCTAGTTCAAAACCTCAAACTAAGGTTGAACTTTATATAGCCTATCCTTGCCATCATTCTTCCCATTATAATAATTATCTGCCAGATGCAGAAACCTTAACATTTCTTCAAACCTGTTCCTTCGCATTGACTGAGAAAGTATTTAGATGGTGCAGTCTGGAGATGACCTCCGATAAAGCCATCAACTAAGTAGACGGTGACCAGAGAGAGGCAATATTCCAAACACTTCATAAATCACTTCGATTTGTACGTACTAAGAATATACTAACATTTTTTAACAATTGATCATAAAATTTGTCTTGAATTTTATCTGCTGACAGCACTGATGTTAGAGCTATTTCAGATTTGTTTCACCTCTGCTCCATCACTAAGGTACGTCTTCTCTTCTCAGCGATAAATGGGAGCCCCTATGCTGTTTTCTTGACTTATATAGCAAGCGGTGTGCAACAAAAGTAACAAAAAAGTATTTACAGAAGAGACGGTTGAAAAGTCTTTAAAGCGCAGATTCCTCCTTATGTCAGGTATATCTTTCGGAGACTCGAATTTGAATACAAAGTACAGGGTTTTTGGTGATGGAGCGTAGTACAAAGTTTCTTTATCAATGTTCACCAAAGTTGCTTATTTCGTACACTGATTTCCGGCTTGCAAATTGGATATTATTGCCAGGGGAAAGTTGAACGAGAAACAAAGTAATCAATCCATTCCACCGTCGGCGATACAGAATACAAGTAATGCCATGGCAGTGGCAGAAACATATATATGGGGGGCGAAGGGGGAGCACGCCCCCCTCTTACGTGGCCACCCACATTGCCAAACGGGGCAGAACTACAATTGTAACTCTTTCATATCATAAGATGGCATTGCCTAGTATATATAATAATTATATAATATATATAATAATAATTCCTTGTTTATAATCATTTTAAATAATACTTTCCTAAACTTTGCACGTGACTTGATTATTTTTCATTACGATACAAGTAAAGATAGCTCAAGATATCTTTTGTGCCCCCCTTGAATTCTTTTCTGTATCCGCTACTGTGCCAGGATAGGCAACTTGATAATGCGAGTTTTTGCATTTCCAGAAATCCAATACTGACTCATTTTCTGCTTCCAATGAAGGTACTTTATCACAATTCAAATGAGGATGCACAATAATTCTGAGAAAATTCCTGTTTTGCTGTATTTACCTAATTGTTTAATATTATACTTCATGAAATGGCAGGAATATAAAACTGTCTTCGATCTATCGCATAATTAGGTTTATAAAATTATTACTTATTCATCTAATCAATAAATAGAATGAAACATACCTATGAGTTAAAACTTGAATTTTTAGTACCACAAGTGCCCAGACGTATCTTTAGATACGTCAAAACTTTACTGATTAGTTTTGTGATGAGCTTGAAAGAAAAACGAATATCTTTAAAAAGATAATATTCCTTATACATTTAAAATAAATCAGGTAAAAAATGGATTCAGATAACTCAATGGTTTATGTGAAAATTTAATTTTCACAAGACCATAGCGTAGCGATTTCTGAGTAGTTCATGACCAGCCATGTGTAAGTAAGCATAAAAATTTCAAATATTGGCTTAAATAATCTAAATCTCTTGTATACCATTTAAAGACTTTATTCTGTCGTATTACGGAAAGAAATCGCATTAACAACAAACCACAGAGTATTTAGGAATTTTTAAAGTGTGACGTATCTAAAGATACGTCTGGGCATTAATGGGTTAAGGGCAAGAATTGGAGAATTTTCTACGAAACCTCAACAACCAACATGATTCAATCAAGTTCACCATGGAAGTGGAAAAGGACGGCTGCCTACCCTTTCTAGACGTACTGGTGACGAAGAAACGTAATGGAAAACTCGGCCATGGAGTCTACTGTAAGGCGACACATACGGACCGATACCTGCACGCCTCCTCACACCACCACCCTACTCAGAAGGCAGCTCTAATCTCGACATTAGTGCACAGAGCATACTCCATCTCTGACCAACTCTCACTTTCCGCGGAAAAACAACATTTGGTGACGGCCCTGGCCAGCAATGGATATCACAGTGACATGGTCCTTAAAAGGACCACAAAGATAGAAATAAAACTCAAGAATAAGACACCAAGTCCTAAAACGGAGAAGCCCAATGCAGCGGGTTATGCGACAATCCCCTTTGTAGCTGGAACCAGTGAATAAATCGCGAGAATCCTAAAAAAAAAAAATTCGGCGTTACAACACGCTTCCACTTTGTTAAGAAGACTAGAGAACATCTTCCGACTCCTAACACCATCATCCGGCAACTACCGAGGGCGGCAGCGGTATACCTGACCAGCATCCTGAACGGCTGTATCAGGATATCATACTTCCCGACATCTTGGAAGAGGGCGAAGATTACCTGCCTGCCGAAGTCACCATTGAAGCACGAACTCGGTCCGGAGGAGTTCCGTCCCATCTCGCTCCTGGACGGCTTCGGCAAGATCTTCGAGATAATCGTACGGTGGCCTATCTGCGAGTTCATCAGGGAAGCTGGGTTCCTTCCTGACGAGCAGTTTGGCTTCCGCGAGGAGCACTCAACGGTCCAGCAGCTGGCACGGACAACGGACCTCATCACCGACGCCTTCAACAGGAAACACTCGGTCGCGGGGGCTTTCTTCGACATCTCGAAAGCCTTCGACCGGGTGTGGCATCAAGGACTCCTGCTGAAGATGAGCCGACTCAACTTCCCGGACTGGATCCTCAGACTCATCCGGGACTACCTGAAGGACAGGACCTTCAGCGTTAACTGGCTCGGGGCAGAATCCAGAACCCAGCCCATCAATGCTGGCGTTCCCCAGGGTTCAGTTCTCGGGCCAATTCTTTACAACATCTTCACGCATGACATCCCCAGGGACCACGGATGCAACACGATCCTTTCCCTCTACGCAGACGACGCTGCGCTCCTGACAAGATCCATGAAAGGCTGGGCAGCAGCAGACGGTCTACAGGAAGCCATCTTCGACGTCACCAAATGGTACCGAAGATGGCTGATAAGAGTCAACGCTACCAAGACCAAGGCCATCATGTTCAACCCGTCTGCCCAAGGAGCGTCGCAGGGAGTTGGCCGTGTCACGGTGAATGGAGTCCACATCCCGTGGGAGTCTGAGGTCACCTACCTCGGAGTGCTGCTGGACCGGAAGCTGCTTTGGAGACGACAGGCAGAACGTGCCCGTGCAAAAGCACAAGCGGCGTTAAATCGGCTCCGGCCGATTCTACAACCGCCAGTGCTCAGCATGGACACCAAATGGAAACTATACAGAAGCTACGTGCTGCCCGTCATCACATACGCAGCTCCTGTATGGTCCGGAGTGCCCAAATCGACCCTCCAACGAATCCAAGTGGTGCAAAACAACGCATTACGATGCATCCTGAGCCGAGGCCGATACGACCGAGTGGAGCAGATGCATCGAGACGGAAAGTTGGAGCCGCTGGACGTCCTACTTCCAAGACTCTCCACGGAGTTCTTCGAGAAAGCCGGAGACTCCACACACCGGGAAATCAGCAGGCTGGCTGAGATAACCGTGCGGCCATGGGACCGTCACAAGCGCCCCATCGCAAGCACGGACATTGCAGCCAACCTACCACCAAGGAAGAGGCCGAGGCTGCTTCCTTAAGACGGCGCACGGCGCACACTGACACCGTGAGACCCGCACCAGAGGAACGACGTGCCTTTGAAGCATGAATGCTGGCAAGGCAAATTAGGCGCCCAGGACAGTTGGGAAACCTGGGCCACATGGACAGTAGTGTTCGTTTCCGACTCCTAATGACCGTATCTCACCTCACGCCTACGAAGTAGTTTATGAAATTGAATGCAGTTGCGGTATGTCATACATCGGACAGACCGGGAGAGCTGTGAAGTGCCGCATTCAAGAACATAGAAGAGCGGTGAAAAAAAACAATTCCATCTGCCGCCTGTGGCTGAGCACACTCTCAGTGAACCTGGACACGACATTAACTGGGAAGAAACAAAAGTTATCGCCAGAGAATATCGATATTTTCCTAGGATCATCCGAGAGGCGATTGAAATATCCAAACATCCTCATAATTTCAATCGAGAGGATAGCTACGCAGTCCACAGCACATGGAAGAAACTCTTCGCCCCATACCCCTACGCTATTGGCCGCAAGGCGACCAATCAGGACGAACCTACACCACTGGGCTGCCTATATAACGGCGGCCAAAACACGGCATAATCACTTCGACCTAAAGACGCCTGCTGGAATGCAGGAGAAACTGTTGTCACCAACGCAACCACGATGCGGTGAAACCCGGAAAATGCAGCCTACTGTGACAACAAAGTTAGTGAACACAAGGTCCTAAGACTATAACTTCAGAAATTCGTTATTTTTAATGATACAATTTCGTTCAAAAAATTGCTTATGCACAGAGAAAAAATGGATAATTCATTTCAAAGTAAAAAAAATTCAACAGTATGTAGTATGCAACAAAAAATATCACAGCAAAAATCATTGACAGTGAAACCACTTCGCGATGGAGTACTGCGGTGAGGATATAAATGAGTAGGTGGGTCGGGCTGAACCCTCTCGTGCTGGATGTTGGGTGGAGGGGATGGACATTTTCATACGTAGAAGACCAGAACCCTTCCACTCATTTATGATCATCCTCACTGCAGGAATTCTTTTAAAAGAGTAAATTATGAAAATAAAATACAATGTTTAGTTGAAAAAAAAACTGGTAATGCAATAAGTTGGCTGTGGATTAATGCTATGACTGGGTGAGGGATAGACTCGCTGATGAGCTGGGTCTGAATTCTAATGGAATAAAATACCCATGCATTTCCACCAAAAAAGAGATCCATACAGAAATGCTTAAAATGTACTTATGCTTCTCGTAGCACAAAAACGTAATCCAACCAAAGGTGCTGGCAGAAAAGGGTATAGGTGACTGCCCATAACTTTACAGCTTAATACTAAATAAATTCGTAATATAGAGTATGGCCATCCCACGATTTCTAACTCAGGGGTATATTCCCTTCCCTCACATTGGCAGGAGCAGATGTCTAATCGTTTGCATTGAAAATCCACGACAGCTATACCTGACGTTAGGTGTATGACATGAAAATGCCCATCAGTTCCGACCCACGTTCGGCGTGACAGTGTTGAAAGGGGAAAAATACTGCCCCTGAATTTACATCCTGCAGTGAGGTGAATAAAACTTACAGCTAGAATCATTACCTTACTAACCAAAGATAGCATGACACCCACTATCAATACTACACTGTTTTATAACACCGAAATCCTACAATTAAGGGATTGAAATCAAGTTTGGTTGTTCTTAGCAATACTGATTTCATTACTGGTGCATTACTGTCGATTTTATATTATGTCAACAGTATTTTCTACACCAAGGAAGCTTCATGCTTGACTCTCCATTAAACCTAACAAACCACCATAGCCTATTCTAGGGAAAGAAGGGCAAACAGGAATGCACACATTTAAAATATTTTCCTTAATTTTCCCACTAATTTAAAATGGACCAAAATCAAGGATAATTTCTCCATTCACATGACCAGTTTTCATATTCACACTTTCTATTAAGACTGAAATTCACTTTTCTATACTCGATTCTCAAACCAGGCGCTCCATTATGGTGATTTGTGATTAAATTTTTTCAATAAACTGGTCTCAAAACTTGGTTAGTTAAATATTTAATAATTTCAATACAACAAAAATTTTTGCAAGGCATTAAAAATGATACAAATGACCACTAAAAAGTGAGCAAATGTAACTCTTCTCCCCTATCCATTTGGCACTTAAACTAAAGAAAACATTATATGGATGGATGACTAATCAGTCACAATAAGGCCACTTTCAGAAGAGATGACTTCCAGTACAACCCACCATTCATGATATGTCATCATGAAATCTAGCAAGTCGTCACATTTGAAATCGGCCTGAATTTTAAGGCCCATTGATGGTGTCGATGGCATGGTTCCAGTCCAGAATGAAATGGGTGCTGTGGAGACCATGGTGTAATTAGACTCTTCTGAAGGCATCCATAGAGACATATATAGTTATTTGAAAGCATGCTGGCACACTGGGGATGGTGGCCAGTAAAAAGATGTCCCATCAGAATGAAGCCCATGACTTATCTATGCACCGCTATTTGTAGCCCTTAAGACAACTAACCCACTGCTTCTATTGTGGACTCTGTCGATTTCGCAACCGTGTCTCTTGTAACAGTAAAAGTTAGCTAAATAAAAGGATTAACGTGTACATTGTCCACAATTAGCATAAATTCCTCCGTGTATAGAGTTATTTTCAACCATTAAGAATACTCACCAAATGCCTCCGTAGTGGACTCCTGGGCAATAGTCGATCTCTCAATTGGGTCCCCATCCTCCCCTAAAGTAAGCTGGAAGAAATCATCAACAGCTGAATCATGTATGCACAAAGGATTCAGGACATTTTTAAAGGATTGACTAAAACTACTTCATACTCAACATTGCATCATAAGTTGGTATTCCTAACAAATGTTTTCCGTTCAAAATAATTTTTTTTTCAACACTCTCGGAGAATTACATATTTTTGCATTTCTCTCAACACCAGTGCATAAGCCTAGCCAAAAGAGAAGGAATCCTGAGGAAAAGTCACTGTACTTTCAATAAACAGCACCACTGGGAATCTACGCTCCTACTTTGAAGGAGGACAGCTCACTGCAGGGAAAATAGTTGAGCGTGGTCACTTGTAAAGATAGAGCTTCAGGTCGCTTGCACCCCCACGCCCCTCCCTTGCACTGGAGGCGTGAAAGTAAGCCACCAGCCAAATTACCCATAAAAATAGTATAAACATTGCCTACACTGTTTGCTCGTGGCCCATACACACCCACTTCATTTTGTGCACTCTTTAGTGCAAAAATGCGACGGTTACTAATAAGCATCTATGTGAGACATTTGACACCTGTATGATTGGTAGATTCTGAATATCACAGGTATTTTATGTCAATACATGATTGACAGCATATGCATGATACATTATCTGCCACTAAGGTGCCCCACGTGCCCACAGAAGGGCTAATAAGGTTTGGTTTATCAGTCCCAGGATTTTACATATTAAAATATAAGACAAGAAAACTACTACACATATGTACAACATAAAAAATAAAAACAGCTTATTTTAAGATAAGATAACTCGTTCAAATATTTAGTAACTTTGAATAGAATACATTACCTTTAAAGCTGTGCAGAAAGGAAAACACCCTATCATTTACAATTATAAATGTTTAGATTTTTACCTACTATTTCCTTCATCCATTAATCCTTTTACCGCCAGACCACTTCAAATGGGATGTACAAGGACTGCCAAGGCTATTTTTCGAAATTAGCAACATTTCAAATTTAAAAATATTTCACCTACTTAATTTTATTTAATACGTCTAGACATCTTTCCCAATTATTAAGATATAATTACATCTAATAACCATAGATACATAATGGAGGTTTACAAAAATTACCGCCATGGAAAAGGCCACATTCACAAAAAAGAAGTGAAATGATTTGGGCCGATAAATTGGCCCCTGGCAGTTTTCGCTTAAACAGCGAGAGCCAATATATCGTCCCGGTGGCAGTAAAAGGGTAAATTTAATTCCATACATACCTGGGCATTCTCTTCCAGAGATGGTTCCTTCTTCGCCTCAATCAGCCTCCACTCCAGGTCTACCACCATGGCTCCTGTGTCCTGAGCCTCCACCTTTTCTCCTTGGGAAGCAGTTAAGGTTATGGGCTGCATTATAATGCCAAATCGTCATCATACATGATTGACATACAAAAAAAGAAATGCTTTTGAGTATTTGTCTCAGGAATAAAATTAAGGCTCATTCAAGATAGATACATTCTTCATGCTACCCTGCAAGCTTCCTCAAAGCAATTAATATTAGGATTGCATAATGTTTATGCTCATGTTAATTAAATTTACCACTTTAATGCAGACTTAAAACCTCTTATTTGCATTGCAAAATCCCTTCAAAAGCCAAGTAATGATCCTCAGGGCAATGGTTTCTGGAAATTAAAAACTCCAGATGTAATCCTATTCTTAATAGAAAACTATTGTATGGGAGAAATTTGCATGACATTTCAGAGCACAAATTTAATAACACACATTCATGGAAAGTTAATATGGTCAATAAAGGAGAATAATTTCCTGTGTTTTGGTTTTTAAGTCAGTATATCAAACATTTTGACTAATAAAAATAAGTTACTAAGACTAGATATATTGGGAGGAAAATCCAAGTTAATGAAAAAAATTGAAAGAAAATTAATTTCCCAAGACCGTACTCTTTGATGGGCGGATGGGAGAGGTAATAATGCTAAAACGGGGAGTGATGGACAAAATAAGACACTAACGGAAATACAAACTTGAAAGATCCTCAAGAAACAGAAACACAAGAAACGTATACAAGACAGCACGACACTAACCTCATCCAAAGACCAAAAATACGTAAAACTGCCATTTGACCCCACGTCCACTAAAGGACTCGAAGGTGTTTTCAGAAAACACAACATTAAACCGTGTTATGTGTCGAACAATAAACTCAGAACCCTCCTTGGAAGCCCTAAAGACCCGATTGAACCCCTACAGAAGTCCGGAATATACAAAGTCACCTGTCCCGAGTGCAATATAGCCTATATAGGGCAGACACGTAGGAACTTAAACACCCGCTTCAAAGAGCACATTGCGTGCTTTAGACTCGGCCACTTCAATAAATCATCCGTAGCACATCATGTGGCCTCCAATTCTCATTCTATCACCATTAATGACATCAGCCTTATAAAACACGCCCCTGACCATTTATTAGACTTTTATGAATCTATACACATACAAAAACACCAAGGCAAAACCATGAACAGTGACCAAGGTCCAGCAACATCTTGTCTTTTTTCCCTGATTTCAAAACACAAAACATCTAATAACGGCTTTCTTCCAACCGCTCCGTAATTTTCCATTTCCCCCCTTTTTTCCTTATCCCAACGACTTCCTTACCCCCACTCCTTCCCCCACCTCCGCAATTCTTGACCCTCCTCAGTATTGGCTACTCACCTCCCCCCAACCCCTGACGTTCGACCAATTACATCAACCTCTCCATCAACGAGCATTACTACGCTCAAAATTGCAATAGTTTTGAACATTCTCCTTTGAGGAGGGCTGCTTGGCAGGAGAAACACCTGGTGTCAGGAGATACTTCTTGGGCACTTTTTACCCTTTACCTTCCCATTTCCTGTGTGTGTGGCGGTCACTGTCGTAAGCCAGAGCTTCACAAACCCGAGTGAGTGAGTGCGTGTGTCCTACGCGGCCAGTTGTTCCTTGGAGCAAACCCGCGAGGTGCGTGAGTGAGAGCGTGTTTTATTTATTTTTTCATTTGTCTTTTTCTTTTGTGTGAGTGGGTCACTGTCGTAAGCGAGAGCTTCACAAACCTGAGTGAGTGAGTGCGTGTGTCCTACGCCGCCAGTTGTTCCTTGGAGCAAACCCGTGAGGTGCGTGAGTGAGAGCTTGTTTTATTTATTTATTTTTTCAATTGTCTTTTTCTTTTGTGTGAGTGGGTCACTGTTGTAAGCGAGAGCTTCACAAACCTGAGTGAGTGAGTGCGTGTGTCCTACGCGGCCAGTTGTTCCTTGGAGCAAACCCGCGAGGTGCGTGAATGGGAGCGTGTTTTATTTGTTTATCATTTGTCTTTTTCTTTTGTGTGAGTGGGTCACTGTCGTAAGCGAGAGCTTCACAAACCTGAGTGAGTGAGTGCGTGTGTCCTACGCGGCCTTTTGTTCCTTGGAGCAAACCCGCGAGGTGCGTGAATGGGAGCATGTTTTATTTATTTTATCCTTTGTCCTTTTCTATTGTGTGGTTCGGTCACTGTCGGTAGCGTGTTTTTCACAAACCTGAGTAAGTGAGTGCTTGTGCGTGTGTTAGTTTCAAGTTTGTATTTCCGTTAGTGTCTTATTTTGTCCATCACTCCCCGTTTTAGCATTATTACCTCTCCCATCCACCCATCAAAGAATACGGTCTTGTGAAATTAATTTTTTTTCAACTGTTTGACGGCCGTAGTTCGTTCAATCCCTTATAATGAAAAAAATATCTATACATGAACTCCTTATAGGACAAAAGATACTTAACTTCAATGGGAAAATATGAAGGTTAATTTTACCCAAATTGAGGTGTTTTTACTTCCAGGGACTAAATAAAAATTTTACAATGTATATTGAAGTGGAACGTCATTAGTTTTCCCAGAAATAACTGATCCTTAACAACATGTTTGCTCAAAAGATATACAACAGTGCTTTCAAGGATGTGAAATTGTTTTGGGTGTAAATGCAATATATCCAAGATAAGTATATACAACAAAATATAACTTTATCACTTAAAATTTAACTCCACTAATGACCATGGTTTCATCACTAT
Source organism: Ischnura elegans (assembly GCF_921293095.1). Lineage (NCBI taxonomy): Eukaryota > Metazoa > Arthropoda > Insecta > Odonata > Coenagrionidae > Ischnura > Ischnura elegans. The sequence continues at coordinate 7,708,798 of NC_060258.1, forward strand.
GTCATATTCACCTCTCATAACCTTGAAAACCAACTGACGTGTTATACTACAGGAAGCAGAATAACCAGTGATGGATGAAGCGAGAAAGAAATAATCAGTAGAATAGCACAGTCACAGAAAGCATTCTACAAAAATTAAAAATTCGCTCAAAGCTGAGAACAAAAATACAGAAGTAAGGAAACAATTCATCAGACACTACATATGGAACATATTTATAAATGGTAGTAAGGTTTCAAATTTGACAACTGCAGAAAAGTCAAAAGTGGAAGCTTTGGAAATGTGTTGCTCCCAAAGAATTTGGACGATACAAAATTTCACTAAGTAACAAGTATGCATGAAGGAGTGGGAGAAAAGATGACTTCCAAAAACCGTAACTTAATCGGCCATATCATGAGATATGACGACCTTATAAGAACAATCGACAGACCAAGAGGAGGAATGGTGGACAGAAAGAAGGGAAAAAATGGCTGTGAATGTTTTTTATAGGTCAGGTTATTAAGGGTAGACAAAAGGAAGAACATACACATGAAAAGATAAGCAGATGTTAAACAAGAATTGAGGACTAAGACACGCATTTTAGGAATGTGGATTTATGATGACAACATAGTCCATATGCAATTCAGGTTCCACAGACAATAAATTGTTCATAAATAGTATTACCTGATTAGAAGAGTCTTGATGCATCTGTTTACTTGTGGCAGCAACAGAGCAATCATTCACCACATATCCTTCTTCATTATCGCTAATCTCATCATTTTTAACAGAAGTGCTCTTGTACGTTAATGGATCACTCTATTGGAAAGAGGAACACACTTTGATACACATTTTAATCCATTGGTGCACAAGCAAAAGTGATCATGAATGAAGCTTGAAATACAGGATTTCTGTAGTAAACAAGTACATAATCCCTGATGAACTATTCTGGCCTCTTTGTAGATAACATATTTACCTTATCAACCAACAACATTTGGCCAATTAAGTTCTCATTCCTTCAATACAATCTAATGAAATCCTTGGTAAGACAAAGGCAAATCTTTATTGGGATAATCTTGAGAGTGAGTAGCTCTTAAAATTGTGGAATTCCTCTTTCATTATAACTTATTTTAAAAAAGGAGCCAAGCAAAGAGCACTGACTTCTAAAAAAATTATAAAAATCTAAGAATAAGCAAAATATATATATTAAATTTATAGTGGAAGGGTTTAGAGACTATGAGCAACAGCAGCAGAAAATTGAGTCAAAGTAAATGAAAATCAGTTTATGTCACTTACAGTTGATGTCTTTTGGCAATCTACTTGCACTGCTAACGTCCAACACCCCATTCGAAAATGGTAAAGCAGGACAAATCCGTAGTCCTTGTTATAAATTCCTGTTCACTTCCAGCAAAAAATACAAATATGAAACAATCTCAATCCTGTGAGCATCAATCTCTCATAAGGAATGAGTTATTTTTTGGGATCTGGCTAGCAGCTGCATCATGATTTATTCATTTAATCCAGTCCAAAAACAGCACGAGGCCAATTACAAAGGACTAAAATAACAGGAGAAACAATTTAATAATATAAAGCAATGTAACCAATAATGAACAAAAAAATATTCAACAGTACTTACAAAAAAATAACAAAGAATTGTAAATTTCATCGGGTGGTGTAAGGAATAGGGGAAAATTATGATAGTGATGGTGCAAGATGGATGAGGGATGAAAAAAAGGATCAAAATTTGGAACATAACATTTAGCATATGAGTTAATGGAAAAAGGAAGTCTGAATAGAAAAGAAAGTTTGGAGACAGAAAGGTGGGGGGTGAAACAATGAAATAGGTCACTTGACCTCGTCGTTCGTGAAGGAACACGAAGCGCAAAAAAAGAAAGAAGGTCAGATGATCTGTATTTGCCATAAGTGATATTTAAGAAGTCTCTGGTCATTGAGGATATGGTGATCAGCTAAAGTAGCAATGCCAAGAGAGGATTCAATCTTATTGAGGGAGAAGTTACGAAAAGGCAAGTGGCGGTAGCGGACATAAGAAAGGAAAAAATTCAAAGTGCATCCTAGGAGCTTTAATGAAGAAGGTGGGGTTGTAGACCAGATTTGGCTGCAGTAATCTAGGACCGAAGAGACTCAGGAAAGGAAGAAGGTGCGTAGAGCAATCAAATCCAACACCTCACTGTGGCAATACATCATTCCCATCAAAGACATAGGATGGGTGGAAATGGATTTTAAGTGTTCACGGAAGAGCAGCTTAGAGTAAAAAATAACCGCTAAATCCTTCTGAGAGGTGACTGAAGGAATTTGATTTCCAGATAATTGGTAATTTATACTCAGGATAGACTTCGTAGGGTGAATGGTAGTATTGTAGACTTGGCTGGATTAATTTTCAGACTTCAAATCTCAGACCATTGGTCTACGGCATCAAGAGCCTTCTGCAGAGCAAGGCAATCTCTTGGGGAATCAATCTGTTTAAAAATTCTGCAGTCATCCGTGTATAATAATATTTTACAATTGGTGGAGGCGACTATGTTAACCATATCATCTATGTATAAAGCAAACAGTAAAGGTCCGAAGACACTCCCTTGTGGGACTCCATATGGTGCCATCAAAGAACATGACCCATTTACTATAGTGTGTTGTAGCCGGTTCTGAAGGAAAGATGATAAGATATAGAGAAAATTGCCATGGACTTAATACCGATTCTCTAATTTCAAGAGCAGTAATGACATCATGGTAATTCTGTTAGAGAGTATCAAATTCAACAGTACTCAGTAAAACTCTCAATTCTTTACCCCCCTTCTGCTCTGTGGTGATCGGAAGTAAAAACTGGGTATCTATGATCATAAAAATAATGACTTCTCAGTGATGTGATGACAGTGTACTCACTTGCTCAGTATACAAATGTGAGCTGTCAGTCTAGCAAAAAACAGAAAAACTGCTCATTACAATGAATCATTCAATTTAAATGATTCATTCATGAAATATATTCTGTAGTTGGTCATTATTGATCAAGTGAGGGAGAATGCTTTACGTTTCTGCTGCGAAGTGCTGGTAATATTCCACAAAGAAATGACACTGTGCCGTAGAAAAACACAACTACGCAAGTTCAATAAGGGGAAAAACAGTACTGTACTAGGCAAGAGTACACTCACCAAGTCATCACTGGCCAATGGGTCTGGGATATCAGTGGAAGTTCCTGTGGGATCTGATGTGTACAGCTCAGGATAATTCCCTTCATTCTCATCTTTTACTTGAAACTGGAAGATAGTAATGGGCTTCACTCAATTAAAGAAAAAATAATTATTATCTAATTCGGTGATAAAAAGATCCTCTTCTCCTTAACACCACTTCAGCTGGCCAATGTACTAATGATATTCTTGCCACTCACAGATCAAACTCCAGAATATCAATGTTCAACAAGGGAGGGGGAGTTATGTCACAAAGAGCGTGTGGTTTGAATGAGAGTTTTGGCCACTTACAGCAGAGGCAAAACAGCTGGAACAATAGATCGAGGTTCCACTGTACATTGAATTGTCTTCATATTTTCTTTACCCAGGCTAATAAAGAGGTGCCACAACAAGCTGGATCCTTCATTGAAATAAAGGAGGAAGATGGGTTCAAACAAAAAGAGGGCAATAATGATACACATCCCAGTTACAACCAAGACAAATGGATTGAACAGACATTTCACACAGTTATCAACAAGTCTACTTCATCAGGTACATGCAATTTCTATCAGAATATTTCCGGTGTTGTACAAGTGATATTGACTGAAAAATATTAGTGAGTCAGCTTTCTGCCTCATACGATACAACTAGTAAAGCCCTCAACTGACGGTTGCATAACTGTGAGTGACTTCCCGTAAATATACTTATACTTATGACAGACACACCCTCTTCCTTATAGAACCAAGAAATTTGTACAAATGAAGGTGGCTCAAATCAGGTTTCACTGTGTACGAGAACATAACTTACCAACTCATTGTCCCTGGGCAGTACTAAGTCTGGCACAGGAAGGTATATCTCAGTGGTTTGGGCTGAGCATGTGAGCTGTGAATTGTGTTCAATTACACCTTGAATGCAGCCCTTAGTCTCCTCAGTAGGCCCGGAATTGTCATCAGCTGCCTCTCCTCCTTCAAAACTCTGCTAAAAAAGTAACAGTGAAAAAACACTTATCTCCTTAAAAATACATAAATGGGATGCTCTTAAGTAAAAAAAGGATGTCAAACATACTGTCTATGCTTTCATATAAAAATGGAGTGGGTTCAGCATACCTGTCAATCAAGTTTTGGGTCTGGTAGATATGGATCTCTATGGTCGAATAAGTGATGTCTCAGTTGGTGGGGCAAAATTCATGTTTGTGCTAGTTTCATATGCTATCTCAAGTGATAGTTACAGTAAAGAAAGATTAAAAAACTCAAATTTTGAAAAAATTGTAGTGACATTGTTAAACTTGAGAACCTGACAACATAACATTGATCAAGGGTAAGTTCCATTATAAATAAAAACTTTTCAAAGCAAAGAAAATTGATCATAAACAACAATAACTCTTTCCATGAACAATGAAACTACCAAAAAACATAGTGATTTGGATAGAGACCATAAACCAGTTCTTAGTTTCATACACAGATTTACCTACTTATGAGAGCGTTTAATTCATTTAAAAAATCGTTACTAATGTATTCTTATATGAATAAAGCATTACGTTTCCTTAGATTTCTCTAAAGAAATGGATCAAGTAAGAGTTCTTTTACATTACTCAAATACACTTTTCTCCATTCAAGTAAAATCACTTCTTATAATTGTATAAAACTGAAGTTAATCATTAAAATCCATTGAGATAAATAGGAGATAAAAATGCAGATTACAATAGGGTCGGTCAAGCCTATGACAATGGTCTCAAAAAACGAATGGATATCACCTCTGGTGTAATTTCATTTTGATTGGGATTAATTACAGATGCGTTGAAAAGTAACGGTGGAATTATTAGCAATTAAAATTCGAACAATTTCAACGCCGCCAAAAACGGTCCGCCATCTTGAAATAGAGGTGATGACGTAGAAAGCCTGTACGCCTGGCCATGCTGGCCTGTACCCTCGATGCCAAGCTGAGCACTCTGCATGCCGACTAGACACTGACCAAGGTTATTCCTTATTTTGAAATGGCCTTTGTTGTGCATGAAACTTCCGGATGGATCAAGGTGACAAAATCCATTCTTCAATTTAGGCAGGCAACGTATTTAGCGTTGACAGGCATTGAAAGTTTTGTATAGCTGCATTTGCTAGGAAACTACGTGCAGTGAACTTTCATTGTGCCTCTAGTGCAAGTGAACACAATTTTTGCCCTTTATGTACCCCAAAGTGAATGATTGCATATAGACGATGGAGTAAAGAGTGAAGCAACAAGTGAAGTGAGTTGTGAATGTAACATCTTCAACAAAATTATTTATTTCTTCCATGCTGGTTCAATCAACCCTATACATTTCGATCTAAGGTATCTAACTATTGCAAAGGGGATATGTTTCACATTTGGGCTAGTTGTACTTTAGGGCTACATTGAACGCATATTAATTTTCATACGTTTGTTCGCTTCTAAGTTCTGTTTGATTTTATTACCTATTGCCAATTCATTTTGAGCATTCGCCAGTGTTTACATTTCACGAATTTCATTGTGCTGTTGTTTGTTTTGGTCAAATTTTGGGTACGGTAAAAGTGAAAGTGAAATTAGAAGTTTTTTGATGTTACAATAACTGGTTTAGCTAGTTTAATAATTTATTTCAGCCTATTCATTTCATTGTCTTCGCAATGTCAATGTGAAATAACGTAAACTGATTCTAAGTCGTTAGTAATGAGTGGGAAGTGAGGTGTGGAGAATCCTTTCGAACTTCAAGGAGTGCAAATTCTTTTGTGTGTGCAGAGTGATTGGAAAACCGATTGTCATGTTTTATTAGTGTTATTTAATAGTTTTTTATATTTATTGTGAGCCAAGTTTTTTATTGAATCAGTTGATTTGGAATATACTGATTATACGTATCAAAAAGACATCTTGTGAAATGTGTGCATTATAGTGCTATTTGTGATATGATGAGCAATAAATATGTACAATGGTAATTTTGCTTATTATTACTCTTATTAAAGGATAACTTTGGATTTTCTTTAAACACTGATTTGGCGGCAGACGCTGGAAATCTTAAAAAAAAGTGGAATAACCCTGCTGAGCCACTTAAACAACACTGCAGTAGGGCATCTACAGGCTAGTGACGTCACACATCAATTCAAGATGGAAGTAGGGCTTTTTGGCGTAACATAAAATTTGTGACTGTTTAAAGCCTTCTCTTAACATGTACAATGAAGAAAATAGCATAATATAATTGTCATTGCCCCTTCTGAAGCACGATCTTTCGATTTCTTAAATAAAAAATACATGGTGAACAACCCTATTTTGAGGAAAGAAGATTTATGAAAATTATTTTACGTTAATGTCGACAATGGTTGTTTAATGAAAGCATAGATAATTGATTTCAAATAAAAAATGGGATCCCCTGAGGCAACCTGATATCACCATGAAGTATCTCTAACAGTCTCATGGAGACTGTGCAAGTGCTGTCAAGAAAGAAGATGACACCTTTTTAATTTGAAAGTAGACATTTAGATATGAATACTGTTGAAGGGTTTTGTCCATATAAGCCTGGGTTTGAGGGAAAGAAGCATTTAAAATTTAAAAATACGATCACATTGAATTTAATTAAACAATTTGGCTCATTGTTTCAATGCCAGTTTGGCCTAGTGGTAACGCACCGCACTTTCATTTTGAAAGACCAGGGTTCGAGACTCGGAGAGAGTAAATTTTTTCCAGTCAGCCACCATAATTTTTGTTATCTGTTCCATCTTCTTCAGATTAGTTGATTTCATACGTTTTACATTTTTTTACTTGACTGCTTCTTGAGAATAAGCCCTATATTGACATTTATGTCATCAAGATTCATCCAAGCAGGAGTGGTAAAACTGTGGTACTGGCATCAAAATGAAGGGAACTTATTTTCAGAGCAAAAGATTTGAAACATACTGTCTTTGAAGAGTTACCCAGTTTCCACGTGGGAGAAAGACATAAAATCAGGGAGAACGAAAATTGACAAGCTTGAAATGATCGACAGATGGGTATACGATCGCTTTGTGGAAGCCAGGAACAGGAATGAACTGGTGATGATGCGGACTTCACAAAAATAGGCTATTTCAGGGTGATTTCATCACATATCTCCAGGATTAGAATTCTAAGCCAGTGCTTCATGGGTTGCATCTTTCAAGAAGAGACAATGAAACGTGCAATGCAAAATTACATGTACACGAGCGAGCGTCTGCTGAAGAAATATTGCACAAAGCAAAGTAACACACTCATACACAACACAGTATGATATTATGGCCTCACAAAAACTGCTTTCTAAAGTTTTTATTGTGTGTGTCATAACCTGGTGGTGATTTTGGAAAGACAGCCATTAAAATTATAATGCAAGCTATCCCAAAAATATACAAGGAAAGAAGACCTTCCCATTCAAGTAGTTCATTCCAATTTCTACCCCAACAATTTTTCCATGCACTTCAAATTCATTAAACAAAATAGATCTGCAAAATGAAATACATCCCATTCCCTATGCCATGAAGCTATTTAGAAAAAAACTTATGTCTACAAATTATAAGAATATTCAAAAAAGTTAACCAAAAAAATACATGATGAATCAAAATCATCACCTCATATTTTTAAGGCCTGTTTACACCACACAATATCATATGTAAGTTAATGTGTGAATGCATGAATAATGAATGCAAGGACCAAATCAGACAGGTTCTATTTTCTATTCATGCATTCACACAAGTTGGGTGTGTTACCCCACGCATTCTTGTGTACATTTCTGGATTCATTTATTTAGACAATAACTAGCACAGGTAAATTCATGGAGTAAACAGACATTTACGCACGAACCGTAATGCAACAACCCCTACCGATTTAAAAAGCAATACTGTTGATGTAGTTGCCAAAGTGGCCGTGAGATGGCATCAGCGCCACCTCACTATTCACCCGTGGGTTGGCCACACACACTTATTCAGTGCAGTCTACTGTATGAGCTCGCCGAATAAACGTCTATGGATAATTGCATTCTTTTAATTGTTCATGATCGAACCCGATCAACAACGACATGGTGTCAGAAGTGTTAGTGCGAGTTCATGTATAATTAATTTCCTCGCGTGTGCGTAATTCGTGGAACGTCACCGTAAAATGGACGCAAAAATGTCCGAGTTAAAACCTTTGAATTTAGAAGGGAACATGAGAAATAATTTCCAACTCTGGATACAAAGATTTAAAATCTATTTAAAAGCGCATGCACTTGACAAAGAAAGTGAGGAACGTCAAGTAAACGATTTGTTGAACTACATCGGTGAAAAATGCATCTCGGTTTTCAACTCGTTCAATTTGACTGCCAGCGAGAGTACGAAAGTGGACGTAGTCATAAGTCGCTTTGAAGAGTACTTCTCTCCAAAAAAGAGCCTGACGGTGCTGCGGCACAATTTCTTCTGCCGAAAACAGATGCCAGATGAGAGGTTCGAGGACTATTTCACGGCAGTAATTAACATTAGTCTGCAATGCGAATTAGGATCGCTACGTGAGGAGCTGACTAAGAGTAAGATAATTTCTGGGTTGGATTCCAAACATTCCGACCTGAAGACCAGATTAATTTCAGAGGACGACAAGCGTCTTACTCTAGATTACGTGATGAAGTTCCTCAAGAACGTCGAGGCCTCCAGACTGGACGTGGTGACCATGGATCAAGTGGACAAAGGGGAAGAAGTCCTGTTGGCTGTGAGGAATCGCAGAATGCTAATTGACGGTAATCCTGGTGCTAAAAGGATAGTGAACTGTAAGTACTGTGGCGGTTCGCACGGAATAAATAAATGTCCGGCATATGGAAAACGGTGTCGGTTGTGTTCAAAGTTGAATCATTTTGCCAATAAGTGTTTAAAGAACAGATCAAGGAAGAATGATAACTTAAATTTTAAAATGAAAAATTGTAATATGTCTAACAATTGTGTGAGTAGAGTTCATGAAGCTCAAGAAAGTGATGAGTTTTTCTTGGGAATTGCTCTTGTGGCTGAGGATGGAAGTAATTGTCCATTCAAAAATGAACTTTTGAAAAGTTACATTGTACAACAAGAAGATGTTAAGTTTAAAATTGATTCTGGAGCTCAATGTAACATTTTGAGTATAAAAGATTTTAGAAGAGTTGGGTTGAATGAGAAAATAATTAAACCTTGTACTAAAAAGATATTACAATTAGATCACTCAAGTGTACCAGTTGTTGGTTGTTGTCCTATAAATTTAAGGGATAGGACTGGTGTTATAAATACATTGCAGTTTGTAATTCTTGGTATTGATTGTGCTCCAATAATTGGTCTGAAATCCAGCATAAAATTAAATCTAATTCAAGTAACTAATTCGTCAATTGAAGGTGACTGGAGTGTGGTATGTACTGTTGTAAGTGAAGATGTTCGACAGACACTCATCTCTAAAATTAATTCCCAGTTTTCAGAATTGTTTGATGGTAGTGTAGGCACTCTGCCTGGTGTCGTGTCGATTGAAGTTAAGGAAAATAGTAGACCTGTTGTTCAAGCAGCCTGTAGGATTCCTTTAAGTCTCCACACAGAATTAAAAAATGAACTCCAGCGCATGGTAGCGGCAGGAGTGATTGAACCAATTACCAAGCCGACTAAATGGGTCAACAATATTGTCATTGTGAGGAAAAGGAGTAATAAAATTAGAATTTGCATTGACCCTCGTGAATTAAATAAATGTATAATTGTTCCTAAATTTCAATTGCCAACATTTGATGAAATAAAATATAGAATGTGTGGTGCTAAGGTTTTCACTATTCTTGATGCTTCAAGTGGGTTTTGGATGATGAAGCTGGATGAAAGAAGTAGTGAGGTGTGCACCATTATTACCCCATTTGGGCGTTTTGTCTTTTGCAGAATGCCATTTGGTGTTTCCAGTGCCCCTGAATTGTTTCATCGATTAATGGCACAAATATTTGAAAATATAGAAGGTACTTGTACTTATTTAGATGAAATTTGTATTTGGGGTTCTAGTGTAGACGAACTTTACCTAAGAGTGATAAAAGTTCTTCAAGTTGCCCAGAAAAATGGAATAAAATTTAATTTAGATAAATGCCAGTTTTTCACAAATGAAGCTTCCTTTTTGGGCCATATTTTTTCCAAAAAGGTTGTAAGTCTAGATCCCTTGCGTGTGAGATCCATCACTGAAATGAATCCTCCCACTGATAAGAAAGGAATTGAAAGATTTCTGGGTATGACCAACTATGTTTCAAGGCATATAGATAACTATTCCACCCTATCAGAACCATTAACACTAGAAGGACGGCAGGGGTCATTTGACCCATTTTCAGGATTCAAATTTATTTTTCTCTTATTAAAATATTTTTTTAAATTTTGAAACTTCTTGACTTTGTTCATTTTGGTCTATATTTTGATAAATTAGTGAAAATTCAACAATACTGTTTTGTTTTAAATTTTTATGACGTGTTATACCTAGAAGGACGGCTAGGGGTCATTTGACCCACAACTGGTTTTCGCGCTATTTTCTTGCCCGTGAGCACTTTAGTGCCATGTATATAATATAATCAGCAAGAGGCAAGTGTGGAGGATGATTTACTTCATTTTGAATATGGAAGTACCCGGTTCAGGCAAATCAGGCAAACTAGAGCAATAATGTACTTTCACTCAGCAGCATGATCTCAGACGACACTATTTCCGAAACGAATAAAAGAATACCAGAGACCATCCTATTTCATAGTAAAAACAAAGCGGGAGTAGATATGATGGATAGCATGTATCAATTTATTTACAGGTCTCCAAATCCACCAGCCATATCTCCACGGGCACAAAAAAGAAAAAGGTGCCAAATACCATCAAATTGAATCATTACATCAATTTCCTTTCCATTTTCCAAATTCCTTTTCATGTGCAAATGGCTGGTGTTCTAACACCCCCTGCCACTCGCTTTTAAGCGGCTAGCAGGTTAGTGTGTAGATTTAGATGTAGATTAATAAATCGTCCAATGAACGCATTCAGCGCTAAAAATAGTTTGTTGGAACAGCGCTGAAAAAATACTGTCTGTCTGAGATTTACAACAAAGTAATAAGTTTCAAAAATTTTAATGCAAATTTTGTAAACCCAGTACCCCTATTGTTCAAACATGTAACACAACTTTTGTATTGAGTGTATGTATTTTCATTATTACATTTGCAATCGACTACTAGATTACGGTTTAATTCACGATTCTTTAAAATAATTGTTATTAACTTTTGACGATGAAAATAATATTTAATTATATGAAATAGTGTTTTTAATGAACTGATTCAACAATTAATATGATTAAACTGAATATTGGTTGAAAATTAGGCGTTTTATTCCAAAATACATTTTAGGGGTCAAATGACCCCTAGCCGTCCTTCTAGGTAGCGCGAAACTCCCGTCCTCCTAGTGTTAAGAGAGTTGCTGAAAAAGAATGTTATGTTTTTGTGGACAGATCGTCAAGAGCAGGCTTTTCAAAAACTAAATCAAAAGCTAATCACTGCCCCTGTATTACAGTACTTTGATGCAAATAAGGATGTTATTCTCTCAGTGGATAGTTCTTCCACAGGCCTTGGTGCAGTGGTTTTACAGGAAGGAAAACCAGTAGCATTTGCATCAAGAGCACTTACTTCCACAGAAGTTCGTTATTGTCAACTTGAAAAGGAAATGTTAGGTATTGTGTTTGGGTGCCTTCGTTTTAGACAGTATGTGTATGGTAGGCAAGTTCTTGTGGAAACTGATCATCGTCCTTTGGAGACGCTATTTAAAAAGCCATTAAATAAAGTCCCTGCACGCTTGCAACGTATGATGTTAGCAATTCAAGCTTATAACTTACAAGTTATGTATAAGCCTGGGAAAGAACTGTACATTGCAGATACACTTTCTAGAGCTTATATTTCCGATGGCGTGGATGCAAATTTAGAAAGTCTCAATGAGGAAGTAATATGTCAAGCCAAACTGGTGACTGAAAACCTACCTATGTCAAAACCCTTGTGGGAAAAATTTAAATTGGAAACTGAGCAGGATAAATGCTTATCTGAGGTGAAAAGGTACACCATTAATGGGTGGCCTAGAAGTAAAAATGAAGTTAGTCTTGTAGCAAGGCCATTTTGGAATTTCAGGGATGAATTGACTGAGATTAATGATGTAATTTTTAAAAATAATAGTATTGTTGTTCCTAAAGCCCTTCAAAGAGATATGATTGAAAGGCTTCATGAAGGCCATGTAGGACTTGTAACAGCAAAAATTAGAGCAAGAAGTGCATTGTTTTGGACGGGGATTAATAACGATTTGTGTAATGTAATTAGTAAATGTACAACTTGTTTACAGTTTAAACCTGCTAATCCGAAAGAACCATTGTTATGGCATAAAGTCCCTGGTATTCCTTGGTATAAACTAGGTGCTGATTTATTTCAATGGAATGGTAAAATGTATTTGGTGGTAATGGATTACTACTCAAAATATATTGAAGTCGCTAAACTTAGTAATGTGACAAGTCAGTCGGTTATCAACCATTGAAAATGCATTTTTTCAAGGTTTGGAATACCTGCTATTTTGGTAACTGACAATGGTACTCAATTTTCTTCTAAAGATTTTAAGAGATTTGTGTCACAGTATGAATTTGAACATGTAATCGTTAGCTCCAAATGGTCTCAATCGAATGGTCAGGCGGATAGTGGAGTAAAAATTGTTAAACATATTTATAAAAAATCTGCCGAATCAGGTGGTGATATGTATTTGTGTTTGCTGGAGTACAGGAACACCCCGAAGCCATACCTGCCTTCCCCTGCACAAATGCTATTTTCACGGCAGTTGCGGTCAAGAATACCTACTCATAATGCCAATTTAAAACCTTGTGTGACCAATGATACTTTAAGTAAATGGTCTCGACGTCAGATGGCTCAAAAGAGATATTATGACAAACACACCAAAGAAATGTCACCATTTAAATCTGGTGATCCGGTTTTATTTAAAAAAAGGCCTGATAGTATATGGTTACCAGGAAAGGTGGTTGCGGTGAATGGTAAGCCGCGTTCTTATGAAGTAGTGGACCGTAATGGTACCAGTTTCACAAGAAATAGGGTCCATATTTCCCGAAATTCATTGACTGACCAAGACACACCAGTAATTAAAGTGCCTGAAACAAATAAATTACATGAGACCATTCAGAGCTCGGGCAACCACACGACAAAGAGTGGTCATGTGATAAGAAAGCCTCAGCGGTACATTCAAGAGTGTTGAATCATGTATATATTTTGTTGAACATATTGTTAATGCATATTATTTGTTATTACATTGTTTTGAGATGGGTATTTATTTCGTTCAGATTCAGCTAACATAAGTGAATTAATTAATTCAACTCTTAAAAAAGGGGAGATGTTGATGTAGTTGCCAAAGTGGCCGTGAGATGGCATCAGCGCCACCTCACTATTCACCTGTGGGTTGGCCACACACACTTATTCTGTGCAGTCTACTGTATGAGCTCGCCGAATAAACGTCTATGGATAATTGCATTCTTTTAATTGCTCATGATCGAACCCGATCAACAACGACAAATACAGTGTTCAATATCCCCAACCACAATTACGATGATTCTTACATGGGAAAAACATCTCAATACATAAAAAATAGTATTTCACAATGAAAAACATCTCTTAAAATTAGGATACCTATAAAAATGTACCCATTGTTACAGTGTATTAACTAAAACCACACTCTCGATAAATAAAAACCACATACTCAATAAATAAAAAACAACTTTTGTGTACATGATTTTTGATAGTACCAAAATCATGCACACAAAATATTATTATTGAAGAATCGTTCCATTAACGGTTTATATAAGCAAGGACATAAAACATTTGATAAACAGCTGACAAAGATAATTTTAGCAGATAATATTGTTATCAAATCAATCAGATATGTTACAAATTAAAAAAATGCATCAGGCTTAATATTGTAACATTGCGACGAACAAGTACACTAAATAGCCAGGTATGTACAATAAATTTTCTTAACCTGTTCTAAACATTTTCGATCGATTTGTTGAAATACTTCATTCGATATATCTTCGTGTATCACGAGTTAAAAATGATAAATAAACTTCTTAAAGTCCGCTAGTACGATTCTATAAATTATCTTAACTGTAAGTGTTGGAATTTAAAACCAAACAGGAGGTAAAAAGCAAAAGAAATACATCGAAAACATATTCCACAAAAATTTTCATATTCATTGATATCTTTTTTGAGTTGGTCATTCACATTCACAATACAAAAAGAAAAAAAAAACGACTTCACTCGTCAACATTGAGAAACCAACCGCTAGTTAACTAATACCTCGTCAGGATTAACTAATTCGGAAACACTATGTGGGGCATTGGACTCTTTTCACTGCTCAGTTGATCATGCACATAGAGTATCATGCACAAGGGCCTTTAGTACCGTCTAATGCTGTTCATTAACAAATTTAATACCCCATTAACTTTTGATGCCTAAACAAAGCGATTTTTAACAAACGTTGCACGTACCAGTTTGTTGTAGTCATAAAGCCTTATACTTAGCCCGTCGTGGCAAGTGATTCATCAAATACACAATTAAGTTACTTTTTAAAGTTACTGTTATAACTAGTTCAACCAACAAATACAAATATCTTGCTACATTTTTCATTCTCGTTGATATAAACTTAAAACTACTAATACCGGGCTACACGGTACATAATCACGAACAAGTTAATATCTGTTAGCGAGAATTATTTAACACTATGTGGAAGTTACGCGAGGATTCCAATGAAAAAATATAAGTAGCACTCACCCTGAAGTAATTTCTGGACGAAAATTTTCTCAGTTCTGCGTCCGATAAATGACAAATATTTCTGAAATCGTTGAATTCGATGAGCTTTTTCAAGCACAGTGGACATAAAGTTGCAGGCAGGCCATCTCCCACAGCAACCTAAGAAAGGAATGAAAACATATTCAAGAGATTTCAGACGTACCAAGGAAAATATGTACTCATAGAACGGAATTAAACAAACAAGAGGTAAGGAAATCGATAACATGTAACCCGCCACTTACTTTTAAGTGGACTAAATCGTATAAGGCATCCTCTACAGTTATCTGGCTTGCTACAATTGAAGTGAATATGTTATAATAATAATCATTTTTCTTCATGCAAAGTCTGCACGGGGTGCCCTCGGAATTCCTGTACAGAGACTCTGAGTAATTCCCAGTGGTAGCACTCATGGTTTCACAGCAATAACTAATTCAGTCTCTAAACCAATTCACTCCTCAAGCAAAGCATCCACACAGCACTCAGTGATTACTAAATTCCTAATAAATTACGATCATTTCCATTACGTACACCAATGCAAAAACATTGGAATTATTAAGAAAAAGGGCGTGTTCAGCTCACATTTAAATATGACCTCAAAAAGAAATCACATCGCAGCAGAGTAATCAGCACATATTTCAACGAATTCCATGTTTATTGACGCACTACATTATAATAGACCAAATAAGCAACATTTAGCTCAGATACCGAACTTAAGTTGCATATTTTAGCGCTAGAGGATAACGTACGCAGTAGGCCTACAATCGATAGATGAGGTATTTGCAACGATGAGTGATAAATTATTGAGCTTTATAGCATTGCTTTAGACATGAATGTTTTAGTAATTTTTATAATACAACTTTCAAGATATTTTGTACCCTTTATTATATGTAAAGACCGCAAATGAACTGTGACCGTGTGGAAGCTGAAGTCGGCCTTAAATTCAGTTTCTAGCCTAATCATTGAATAATAATGAAATATAAACTATAAAACTACCATTAATTGAAAGAAAATTGACGAATATAAATTAAATGTCCTTTTATTTTTTCAAGTGGAAAGAAAATTTCTTGAAACTCGGATGTCAGGCCTGTTCTATAGGTGTGCTGTTTGCGGATAAAATAGCAACTAGGTATCATCGATTCTATGTTGAGGCTTGATTGCATGTTCTTGTATTAACAAATAAACGTTGCGGATCGATCTTTGTCGTGCATGTTGTGTTCGTAAGATTTATAACCATGTCAGAAATTGTTGAAAATATTCTCAGCCCATGCTATTGAGTGGTGAAATGTCTCTCAGGCGACTGTTGTTTGTTGTTGGCGTCGTTGGTCCTTTCGTTGAGCATAATAATCATAGGCATTTTCAATTTCAAACATCAACGTAGTGAATGTAGTTTCCTTGTGAGATTTTGAGATCTTTGTTAGTGAGTAGATGATGTCTTTGACGATATAACTGATTTAAACAGTGAATGAGATTTTGAAGTGAAAACATGAGTCGCACCAGCGGGATTTTCACGGAATCTTCAGGAAGGAATTGCAGACTTTGTATGAAAAATCATGAATATTATTATAACATATTCACTTCGAATGTGGCATGCAATATAGCTGTAAAGGATGCCATACATGATTTAGTCGGCTTACGTGTGAGTGGCATATCAAATGCAATCGATCTTCTTTGGTGCTTACTTCATTTTGCTTTTTTCCAAGGTAATTACGACTTGTTGACGTATAATTTGTTTATTAATGTCTCAGATTGCCGTGGGAGATGGCCTGCCCACTACCATGTGTCCTCTGTGTTTGAAGAAACTTACGGAATTCAGCGTCTTCAAAAAGATTTGTTTAGAATCAGACGCCGTTCTTAGAAAAAGTTTGCAGAGTAATTGTTGTAGGGTGAGTACTTATCCTTTTTTCTTCTTTGATGGCTGGCGTAGTATAGGCTGGGCATGGCAGAGTTAGAGGTGACACTCTTCGGTATTTGTCGACTACAGTAGGAATGTAGAAAGATAAATTTTGCGGATTGAAATAGTTATGGTATGAAGTTTTGAGGATAAACTATATTGTAATCGATTAACTTCTTGGTGGCACAATTGGAGAAATATAATGTTGTAGAACTATTGGTGGCCATTTAATCGAGCACCAACTAAAAAGGTACTTCGATTAACGGTCAAAAGATAATTTAGCATACATTTTGTTAATCTACAATAAAAGGTTACATGAAAGGCCCTCGTCCATGGTACACGGAAAAGTGTAATAAGTCCAACATCCCATAAACGGTTTCTTCCTATATGTGAGCCCTTGGCAAGATGCTATTTATGTTGCAGTTGGTTTTTCAGTGTCAAAGACTGAAGACATATCGTCTCCTGGCAAAACTTAGTGTTTGCTATACAATAATATTCGGGAAGAATGGGATTTACATTTACCATTTATCAACGTAGAAAGGCAATCCTCACACTTGGCTCTGGGTCATTCCATTTCAAATCTACCAGGCCATGACACCCACCGACTCGGATTTTCTTGAAACTTGCCATGGCCATACATTCTGGTTGATATAATTAGAAATTGTGAACAATTTTAGCCTCCAGTTGTCTATTGTTGATGAAGAAATCGCTGCAAGAATGACCTCATGTTGTGAATATTTAACGATTATCGTGGGATCAATATGGAACACTTAGATTTAGAAAAAATAATCATGGCTTTTCATCTCACAGGAATGGAGTTATGGATGAAAATAAAAATCACCATGTGTTGCACGTTGCGGCACTCAAGGGGTCACTCCCAAATTCTGATTGCTCATATTTCATTAATATTTGAAAATTGGGGGCAAATATTGTACACAATTTCTAATTATACCAGGATGTATGACCTTGATCCCTCCCCTCCTTCCCCTTCTGGTGGCACAGGAGAAAAGCTAGCGCTTACAGTCCCTGCCCCAGGAGTGTATCCCGCGAGCCCGCCCTAAGGGTTTCTTTCCACCTGCCCTGATGACGATGGACAACTTGTTCATCAAAACTTTGGCTGATTGTTAGATGGAGTTGGATAACCTGACCCAGTGGAATTCCCGAGTAATGTTACACAGTACTATACTCTGGGAAAACCTGTGATAATTCTTTATATGCTATGCATGCCTGGCAGGTTAATTGCATTCTTAATTTTTCTTGGGCTACCAATTGGAAGGGTATGTACAGAACGGAGCAAATAATAATCAGATGGTACAATGTCTCTGGAATTTGACTGGTGCGTTCAGCCTTTGTTTTACAGTGTTTCCAAATAGGTTTTCATGTTTAATGTTTTAGGTTTTCTAACATTAGGTCAAGCATTTTATGCTGTGGAATCACTGTAGAATCATTGGGAACCCAAGTTTCTTGCTTAATATTAAATTCCCAACACATGCAATCACTAGGAAATGGCTTGGTGGGTAACTCCAACTAAAAAGCAAACTCTTCTTGAGTTTAGCGTTGATCTTCCTCAAGAAATGTCTCCAATTATGTTTCTTTGAAGGTATTTGGTCTTCCTTCACATGGACAGTTGTCATCATTGAAATGACCGTCGTTGAAGCAGTGATACCAATCATGTATTTGTCTCTCTTAGATCAGCTTCTTGGTTAAAGTAATAGGGCTCTTGATGCACTATATCCCGTTTTATGTTAATGAGAGAAAAAAATCAACTGCTCATGCTAATGATGGTTAATTAGCTCAAACTCAGAAATTTTCTCGGTCGCCGAGCAGCTTGTTTTCCAAATGTCAGGGTTTGAGTAATGATGCTACTAATATTTCAAAATCGACATCTGTCAGTACTTTATCCATCTATTAACTAACAGCAAGAACTTTGTTTAGAGGGTAATACATAATTGTTGCATGATTGTTTTTGCAAATTTTTAAGGATAATAATATCAGGGTTTCTTAATAACAGTTTTATGAACTGGTTTTGTAAGAGGAGATGATTATGAGGTTTCTTTTATTTCTACATAACCCAGTATTGCAATGAGTATTCTCTTCCAGAGTTAATATTTAAATGCTAGCAGAAGGCCTAGAATGTAATAAATACATTGACATTATGTTCACCATGTTTATTCCTCTACTTATCTTTCAAGAAAAGAATAAATGGACATTTCAGCCTATTAGAAGCCACTTATAGAAAAATGATGACTTCAGAAGAAATAATCAGAAGTATAAGAATCAGAAACTCTGTCATTTTATTTTCTGAACGGCAAAAATTTTAAATCCTCATTCTCTACTTTGATTTCGTGTAATTTGAAAAAAAAACTGAAAATGATACCGCTGGATGATCCCCATTCTCTATCGTATATTTTGCAGTGAAGGACCAGCTACTATGGTCCCAAATAAATTTTAAAAAGGCACTGCAGTAACTCAGAATATTAGGGATCTACCTGCGAGAATTTGTTTCATACAGAAAGATAGATTTTCAGTGATTGATTAACAGGTATGCAGACACCACTCTATTTTTATATCAAAGCATGGACAGTATGTTGAACATCCTTCTTCATATTGCTTTAGAGCATCCAATATATATGTATTTTTAAGGAGATAATTGTTTTTTACTTTTTCTTTATTTTATTACTTTTTCTGCAGAGTTTTGAAGAACGAGGGGCAGGTGATGACAATTTGGGGCCTTCTGTGGAGACTAAGGGCTGCATTCAAGATGTGATTGAAAACAATTCACAGCTCACTTGCTCATCCCAAACCACTGAAATATACCTTCCTGTGCCAGACTTGGTACTGCCCAGGGACAATGAGTTGGTATGTTATGTTCTAGTAAACAGTGAAACTTGATTTGAACCACCTTCAGTTACACAAATTTCTCAGTTGCAATAAGAAAGAGAGTATGCCTGTTATAAAAATGAGGATATTTATGGGAAGTTACTCACAGTAATGCCATTGTCAGTTGAGGTATTTTCCGGTTGTAATGTATGAGGCAGAAAGCTGAACCACACTAATATTTTTCAGTCAATATCACTAGTACAACACCGGAAATCCTCTGATAGAAATTTCTTGTATCTGATGGAGTAGCCTTGTGGATAACAGTGTGAAATGTCTGCTCAGGCCATTTGTCTTGGTTATAACTGGGCTGTGTCTCATTATTGCCCTCTCTTTGATTTAAGCCACCTTCCTCCTTGATTTCAATGAAGGATCCAGCGATAACTGTTGTGTCACCTCTGTATAAGCCTGAGTAAGAAAAGATAAAGACAATTCAATGTACAGTGGAACCTCGATCTATCATTCCAGCTGTTTTACCTCTGCTCTAAGTGACCAAAACTCTCATTTGAACCGCATGCCCTTTGTGATATAACTCCCCCTCCCTAGATGAACGTTGATATTCTGGAGTTTGATCTATGAGTGGCAAGAATCTCATGATTACATTGGCCAGCTGGAGTGGTCTCAAGCAAAAGAGGATTTTTTATTATCAAATTAGGCTCTTGATGTTTTCCTTTTATTGAGTGAAGCCCATTATTCTCTCCTAGTTTCAAGTGAAAGACGAGGACGAAGGTAACCTTAGTGAAGGGAATTATCCTGTGCTGTACACATCAGATCCAGCAGGAATTTCAACTGATGTGTCAGATCCATTAGCCACTGATGAATTGGTGAGTTTACTTGTGCCTTGTACAGTTCTATTTTTCTACTTCACAATATCATTCCTTTGTGGAATATTCCCAACACCTCTCAGCAGAAACGTAAAGCATTCTCCCTCACCTGATCAATGATAACCAACTACAGAATAGATTTCATGAGTGAGTCATTAAAAATTAATTATTCGTAATAATGAACATTTTTTTTTTTTGCTAAAGTGACACTTCAAATTTCTTTACTAAGCAAGTGAGCACACTGTCTTCACATTGGTGAGCAGTTGTTGTTCTTTTGATAATATAACACAGTTTTCACTTCTGTTCATGACAGAGTAGATGGGTGATTAGGAATTGAGAGTTAAGCAGAGTACTGTTGAGTTTGGAACAGTTTAATAGCATGACCATGACATCATGATGCAGCTGCTAGCCCGGTCTAACAACATAGCTCGTTCCTTATGAGAGATTGATATTCACAGGAATCAGATCAGATTTGGATATTTTGATGAAAGTGAACAGGAGTTTAAAACAAGGTCTACGGATTGGTCCTTCTTTACCACTTTTGTATGGGGTGTTGTACGTTTTGCAATTCAAATGGATTACCAAAAGACATCAAAAGTTAGTGACATGAACTAATTTTTATATACCTTTACTCAATTTTCTGCTACTGTTGTTCATAGTCTTGAGCCCCTTCCACTATGAATTTAATATTTTGCTTATTGTTAGATATTCATTAGACATTTTTGGACACACTCATCTTATTTTTCATTCCTGGCATAAGGCAGGAATACCCATCATTTTGGTAAAATGACTGAACTGAGTCCACAGTAGTTTGTTCTTTGTTTTTGCCCCTCCTTGGATCTGGTATAGCATTCCATATTCACTAACATTAAATCTGGTGGCTACTTTTTTCATTCTCCACAAAGTAGTAGCTAGTGTTAGTATCTGAATTATCTCTCGCCGACTGCCTGCTGTCACCAGTTTTTCTTTTAGTAACCCCACTAGCACATCCATATCACTTGCTTTATCAACGACTTTTGAATCATGCTCTCGAAGGAAGTCTTTATCCAATAGTTTGCAAGCCTTTTTGTTCAGAGTAGAAGTTGCAACTTTCTGTTACCTTTAATGAGACATTGATTTGCTGTGAGATACAACTGCATGGAGTTTCAAAGGAGACACATCCATTTCCTTGAACAATGAATTTATTTCCTCCAATACTTTTCTTTCAATCAACCTTTGTCAAAATCTACAATACTATCATCACTGCCAGCAATTGGGATTAGCTCTTAAATGCCACAGTTTTCTTCAATATATATGGTGTATGTATTTATCCACTTTTTCTCTACACGAATCACGTATCTTTTGTCCCAGAATTTCTTTTACCATTTTGTAGTATGCTATTTATCGTGAATGAAAATGCTGGTGTTACTGTTTGTAGTGATTTACTCCTTTTTTTCTATGACATTTAAATGGATCACAGTAATTTATTTGATACGTTTTATTTTTTTCCAAGAAGTAGGTTTTTTGGTGCTCACAATTAATCAAAAGAAGTCCAGAACTTATTCCATGCCTGTGTTCAATCATTTCTCTTTCCAGTGTACTTATTTCTTCAAATTTTAGGAGATTCACTTAGTGTAGCTAGTTTATGGTACTCTGTACCACTAATTGTAAGTTCTCCTCAACTACAGTTACCAGGCTCTTGATACTGGGCCATTATAAAGACATCAGTCTGAATGATAAATCAATATATGAGAGTGAAAAATTATTGTTAACTGAGATAAAAAAACAAATTTTGTCAAAATATTTTCCATGAGGCTTACATACCTGGTTTCTAGAGATGGACACAAATATTAACTACAGAACTTGTTGGAAAAAAAACTTGATGATCACAATGCCAAAGTTGGAGGGCAACTGGGGAAGACAAAGGGCAAACAATAGCTGCATCCTGAGAGAAAAACTACATTGTACGAATGGTGAATGTGGCAGGGCTTACTCAGCTCATTTTCGCTTTCTGTTCAATGAACCCTGTTCAGGTCTAAAATATGTGCTTACATTGTTGCCATATTCCAATGTAATCTGATCTTTTTCTCAGCTCCGCTATGAAGTTAAAAAGTATCATTTCTTCAAAGAAGATACACCAACAAGTTAATGTCTAATCCTCATTAAAGGCTTGTCAAGGTTAGACAATGTATCTTCTCACATTATTCTTATAAGTTGCACTACATTCATAAAGTAAAACATATTCGTGAAGTTTTTGTCAATACAAAATGGATAAAGTTAACTTGTACTGACATGTATCCAGTATTTTGATGTGTTCTATAAATCAATGATCAAGTTATCCCCAGCAATGATGGGTAAGTGCTATGAATTCCTTAAAACATCCTGTTTCAAAAGTATATTTTTCTTATTGGGAGAAAAACAACCTGCACATAAAAAATGGTTTAATGTTGGAACTTATTATGTACAAGTTTCATGTCATAAATATTTACTTAGATAAAGAAAATAGTTAACACAAGCATTTCATCACACCTGAAGTAGAACCCAACACTGACTGCCAGAGTCGTGAAAATGGATTTATTTTAAATAATTTTTTTAACAACAAAACAAGCAAAAAGCCATGAATTTCATTTTTATAGGTGGTGGGTCATACATTAAGGAATATTAGAAAAATAATATAGCTCTATTCAAATATTGCCTCAGGTCAAACTAGAACCATATTTTTTTAGGCAAAATTTTCTAAAATCTTATGAAACATGAGTTTAGAGAATTTCCTTTATCCCTTAGGATATTTTCAATTGGTTTTTGGAATCCTCATGACTTCTATAGTAAACCTGTAAATGTTCATAGTGAATCAGATGAAAAATATGGCTGAGACAAATTATTTCTCTCTGTAGGTACTATCATTTACAAAAGTCGTGTTGCAAATCGAGCAAATTAAAAAGTAGAATATTAATCACATTAGCTTCCTTAATGTTGACAAACAAACATTTATCACACTATGGCGGAACAAAACCATGGCTATGGACTTATCAATGCTACTTTTAGTCTACAGTTGTTAGGGCATATGCTGTGAGGTCATCGTTGTCTAGATCTTTTATTTAATCATCCAAATATCATAGTGTTTTCTTTCTCCTCTACCAAGTCCTCTTGTGCCATTATTATGACTGCATGGTTGGTTCATTGGCTCTAGAGTATATTGTGTCTCTCACAGTATGCAGTTTTTATCCTATTCCATGCAAAATATCACTTTACATTTAGGTTTCTTCATTCTTAGGATATTTTTCAATTAGTTTTTGGAATCCTCATGACTTCTATAGTAAACCTATAAATTTTCATAGTGAATCTGATGAAAAATATGGCTGAGACAAATTATTTCCCTCTGTAGGTACAAGTGCCTCTGGAGACCGCATTCATTGAAAAACTGCAGTTTCATCTAAACTTCAAATAGTCCCAAAAGAACTATAAAAGATAGACTAGAAATATTTTACACTGTTTTATTCCTACATGGAAGGGTGAAAATTTTCAAGTGTCATCAAAATACGAGTCGGTGGGTGTCATGCCTGGATGAACTGACATGGAATGACGCAATAATGATTTAAGTTCCACTAATCCGGTTTCACTGCTCTGTGACTCCACTCAAACGACCCTTCTGAACGAATAAGCTGCAAAAAAGCTCTGTACGAAGGGGACTGAAGAGCCTCTTTGGGCTCAGTGTAGCAGTAATGCTATGGCGAAAACTCCACTATCTGGAAATGGTTGAAGGTTGAATGAATATTTATTTTCCAAACAAATCTTTTTTACCCATATGGCAGGTTAGCAGAAAAAATATTTTTAATGTGAGGCAGGTGAGATGATAATTTGAGGTGTTGCTGATGGAGTATTCAGAATCTAATTTGGAGTTATTTCCCTCCAGATTTATTTCTTTGTGAGGCAGGCACGACTATAGTTGGACCCCCTGGTCGGCTCACGATTAACCTTTTGAAAAATTTGTAAAATTGCTGCAAAAATACAATTTTAATACATAATTTTATTTTAACTTACACGAAAAAGAAATAATTAATAAGAAATTTTTAATTTAATGGAAAAAAACAATGAATTTGACTTTGATTTTGGACAATGAAACCTTTCATCCCCCAACGTAATGCATACTTTTGACCGTATACAAGCAACAATGCAAAATATCCACTAGAATATTTCACCTCTTTCAAAAAATATTCATCCAAATTCTACTTATAATCCACAGATTCTATCAAAATCATGCTCCAACGTTTTGTACATGTTTTTTTAATAATAAATCCAGGATTTGTTGAAAAATATGAGGTAACTATAACGTGAAAAAAAATAGGTTACCATAAGGCACAGGATATGAAGCTTTAAAATTAGTCAATCACAGAGAAGAAACCTATCCAGAAAATAGTTGTAGAAACCGCTGCCAATCCACCAATGGGCGAATAAGGGGTTCCAACTCCGGTTCACCCGTGAGGCGATCCCAAAAACCTTTGGAGTGGTTTTTGAACTCGTTGAACTTTAATAGATACTGAATACCTTGTGCATTGACAGGCCCTCAAAGGTCGTGCAGAGGCAGATGGACCTAAAGGCGATCTTCCTGAGAAGCAGCAATCTCAGGAAGACGATGAGGAGGAGAGCTTCTGTCCAAAGCTGGAGAGCGATTTGGATGAAGGGGATGAGTGCAGAAATAGTGATGCCGGAACCAACGTGGTGAGTTTGGGATACTCCCTGATCGACAGTTTTTTTAGTATACTAAGTACAGCAGACTTGTGATTATCCGGCTGCAGATTATCCACGCATGATTTTCACTTTTACTCAGTATTTAATGAAATAAAATGCATTTGGATCCGAAAATATCCGATCCGAAAGATCCGGCTCCGAGAATCAAGGATCCGAATTTTCTGATCCGAATCCGGATCAGAAAAAAATCCTGGATCTGTCCATCCCTGATTAAAAGCATGGTGTTACAGTTGCTATTAGCGTCCATACTTTTTCTTTGGCAGAAAAACATTTCTATAGATGATTAGAGGGACGGAAAAGGGGCATGTCGAGTGACAGAAAAAGGAATGCGTACAAGGAGGTTGTAAATATAACAGACTCCCGATTATCCCGCTGCAGTATCTGTGTTATGGATTATCCGTGCGTAATTTCCTCTTTTGCTCAATATTTTTAGCGGCCTTTATAAAAAAATTAAATTGGATGCAAAATCATCGGAATAACTTCATTAATACTAGGATGCACCAAGCATATTACTTCTGTTAGAATCCCCTTCGAAATGGAAGCAATAGCGAGCTAGCTGCATTCATGGCAGTACCATGTTCCTGTTTTCCAAGCCTTACAGCGCACGCTTACACGGCCACGCTCCGTGATCATGGATACAAGTCCCGCTGCAATTGCAGGCAGGGAAACTTGTGTGATAGGCGACTACGTGGCGTGGTGCCTGACAGTGTAATTTCAGACATTGAGCAGTGGTTTGGAGCGTTAGTGCAAACCACTTTTCTGTATCCTTGATCACACAGCCACGGATGTACGGTTTTCACAACCAGGCTTTAATGAAGCATTAATAACACGAGTACAACCATGCTATCACTGCTAAAAAGATCGTGAACTGGCAAAGAAAGCTCTCAATGTGTCCGGGGAGCACTTTAAAGTAGCAGAATTTGGTCATCAATAATAATATATTTTGTTTTATGTAAATTATGAAAATTACAATGCATGGAAGTGAAATTTTGGGTTATCCGTGTTCTCCGATTATTCGTCCCGTCTCTTCTCATCATTTGTATGTCCCCTTTGCGTTTCCTTATGGCTGCATGGATCGCAACCAAAGCAGACAGAAAGGTGCATAGCATGTGCCCGAGCCCTCTAGTGCAACTTTTGGTTGCGTCTTGTCACATCTTTTGCGTCGTTATCTCATTACCCTTTGTTACATCACATCGCACAATTTCTGATAATCCAGACAGGTAGGCACACCTCATGACACGCTCAAAGATGAATGAAACATTTAAATCATATATGATCGAGGAGGTTATTAATATCTGGAGGCTAAGATATGCATAGGATTAAGTACTATGCAAATGTTAGAGATTTTCTAAAACATTTTTTCCTCCATTAGATATGATGTCTTATCATAATTTAAATGGCAAAAGTAAAATATTTTGTAATGGACGATATACAGTATCCTTGATGTATTGTGTAGCAGCTTTGTTTGTTTTCCTTCCAACAAACAGCACAAATATATTTATTCTTCTCAGCACTGCTCAACCCATTAACAACCTTATCTAATATTTCCATGTTTTCATAACTAAGGTGAGCCCTTCTTCTATGCTAAAGTACAGTACTTGAAGTTCCTGTTTAAGTATTCCCTATTCCAAGTTTTTCATTGTCTTTTTTCTTAGACATCATTAGTTTCCAAGGTGGCTTATTGATTGTGTCAATTCAATTTACTCCTAGAATTCTTGATAATTTACTGGATGTAGTGTAGATGAATGGGAGGCAAGCCCTCACGACTGGTTTCCTTTTTTTTGTTTTTTGTTCTATTAAGGTTGACATGTTTTCCTCGTAGGGTTTCTTAAGGGCAGGATGGATGTCCCTTTCACAACTGAAATTTTGATTTCACTTTGCTATCACAAAGGACTACATAATGTGTTAACCCTTTCGAGACCGCGGAGTTTTCGTCTTAGCTTGACTGCTGTACCGAGCCCCAAGAGACTCTTCTTTCTCGTGGTACGGAGCATTTTTGGAGGGCATTCGTTAAGAAGTGTCTCGCTGAACCTTTTTCGACCCCTCCACGGTGGGACTCCGCATTATCTCGGACTCCGAGAGTAGTTGTGCTCCCTCCTTTCCGGGTTTACCAGCATACCTGCGGCATTGGTTCGTGGTCAACTTATGTGTATTGCTTATATGTATTTAGCAAATGGATAATTGTTGCTTGCACGTAAATTACAGACATAGAATATAATTCCTCATTTTTATCTGAGCATTGTCAAATTTTAAACGAAGTTCTAAGGCCATTATCAAAGCGTTTAACGCAGCAACAATTTCCATGTTGATGTTTATACATAACTCGAGATATAAGTTAATATTTGTCATAGAATTTCGTTTAATAATTCTAAACGCTGCTCAAAAGACAAACAATTCAATTCTTAGTTTATATTTCTTGAGAAATGAACAAATATTTATTTCGAAAATTGACTCTATAAACAATTGTATGACCGCTGTCCCTTACCGCTGAGAGGGGTTATAAAAGACGAAGGGTCCGGGTACCTGCTCCCGGATTCGGAGGGTAAATCCTAAACCCCGAAGCGTTAGGTCCCGAGACAAAGGCGACCTAAACCCACGACCGCCCTGAAAGGGGAAGAGCTAGAAAACGTATATATACGGGTTTCGTTTTCTTGACCGGGAAAATCTCACACGTATATATACGCCCGTGGTCTCCTGGGTCAGGAAACGTCCACACGTATATATACGTGTACGGTAGGGAAAAGGTTAAAATCGTGTATTTTTATCCAGTCCCATCTGAGATATGCAGCCTCAAACTTAACAAAAATTAAAAAAAAACAAATTTTAAAAATTCATAAATAATTAACGAGTGAGTTGTCAATGCTGATACTCTATAAAATGTGTGTACCCAATGATATCTTACTACAAAAAAATGTTAACTCTGATAAATTTCTCCTTCATGTTTTTTTTTAATATCTAAAGAGTGGAATTCTTCAATTTTTGACCCCCTACTTTGGAGACCATTTAGACAGGTAAGATTTGCATGGGGAATTATGGCTATGAAACACTATTGTATGGAAGAAAGTATTGAAAAAAAAACGATGCCAGTTTCAATCTTGTTGCATGATGCAGTCCAGGGATAATCAATTTAACACAAACGTCTTCAAAGGGAAAAAAAAGCTCTGTGATTCAAAACAAAAATGTCCACCCCATGTAAACGGTGTAAAATGAAATATTTTTAAATCGGTTTTGAACCTCCCATTTGTGTAGTTAAAACATATTAAAAAATTAAAAATATGAAAAATGGCAAGCAACCTACCTTGGATCACTTCAAATGGATTGACCATTAGGGTGCCTCGTTTTGCCACTTTTTTAAGGAGCGAATCGTAATACCCGGCAAAAGTTGCGTACCCGGGTGGGTAATACAGATATGATTTTTTTTCAAAATTGGTTAATATCTTCTGTTCGCCATTTTGTCTTGAAATTTCGAAATTTTTGACAAAAAACGTTAAAAATGTAAATAACTTAAATTTATTTTTGGCAAGCACTCATTTTTTCCAATTGTGTAAAACATTGGTCTTTCGTTTATATTTTAGACCAAACGCGACATATTCCTTCTAATTTTCGAGAAAATGACCTTATCTCGTGTCCCCGAAAGCAGTTTTGAAGGTAGGCAACCCGCAACACACCGTCTCATTTTACGCTATGCATGCGATAAATGACGCGAAATAGAGATGTTTTTCAGTTAAAAACGTATAATTAATGTAAAACGATGAATCAATTTCTCGGTGTCGATGTCAATTCTGCGGTCCCTCGCGAGGCCCTTAAGTCACCTACCTCTCTTCTAATTCACAGCACTATTATTTCACACACTGCACTACAACTACGCACACTGCACCTACAAATTCGCTTAGATAATTATTGACTTAAGTCGCATTGGACTACTAGATGTCCCTGCGCAGCTATATAATATCGTCGTGTGAGCACCAAGCGAGCATAAAGTATCTATTTAATTTTTTTCATTTTGGGGAGGATCAATCCCCCTTGATCCCCGCCCTTGCTACGGCCTTGCCTGATGAGAATGACTCATTTGTTAATTTTGATGTAGGTGACTTCTTTACCTCTTTTACTTTCTGCACAGATCATCAAAGAGGAGGAGGCAGCTAATGACAGTGCGGGATCTTCTGCTGGCACAAAAGAATGTATTCGAGATGCGATTGAAGAAACTTCACAGTTTGCATGCTCCGTTCAAATGACTGAAGTATACATTCCTATGCAAGACTGCCAATTACCCAGAGCCAATATTGTGGTAAGTTTTATTCTCATCTAGGAGCAGCATGGCCTTTATTTGAGTAAAATTCTTAGTTGTATGACAAAATTAGGATTGCGTTGAGTGTATGTATGTGTTTGTATGGGATGTCACCCTGAAATGTGCGAGTGTCTGTTGTGCAACTTTTCCAGTTGTACAATATATTGCAAAACCATTGAGATCTTTATCTATTTTCATGTAAGTCAATCTTTTTTGTACAATATTACTATTCTTCTGAGAGAAAAGTGTTTAATTCCATTGAGTACTCCAGTGGTGAACTTTATTTTGTCTTCTTTCAAGGTAAAAGTCTTTGCTATGTCAGAGAGCCTAAACACGAATCTTTTTTACCTGATTAGATCCTTGTTGTAAAATCCTGCTAATTTTCTCATAGAAAGGTGATTCATCCCATTCCTTTAATTATGTTTTGCTCTGGTTGAAACCTTGCATCTCTATTAATTCCATTCTTTGAGAGTCCAATTCCAATCACCTCTTTGTTGAGCCGATCCCAAAATATATCTGCATAGATGAAAGATATGGCTTCATTAATCAGAATGGCGTAATTGTATGCGATACAGTGGTTGGCTACTGTAGATCCCTCAGGGTAGGTATCTAAGTCTTATGCAACGTTTGTGCTCTGACATCTTGGTTTAAATAGTTATTCCAGTTTCACCAATCTGTATGTCTCCACACTCATGAGGCATGTGATAGTAGTCGCCAGAGGTCTTTAACCCTTATGCATTCGCTGCACCTTAGCGGTGCTCGTGGTTTTAAAATTGGTGTAAAAATTTTCCATTCCGATGGAAAGATGATGATGAAAGATTTATATGTTCAGAGACTCTCGTTAATACGAACAACGTTATTACGAAGTACTCGTTCTTACAAAAAGAAAATCGTTGGCCTCAACGAAAAGGCCTATCCTAGCTATAGGAAAAGAAACTTTATTACGATATTACGAGCCTCAGTCCCGGTCCTGGCGGTAACAAAATGAACTTTATTACGAAGTTCCACACATAAGCTATGGCATTTAGATCGATATTCACTACGCTAAGTTTTAATAATCACGCCACGTTTAATTTGTCCTCGTGTACTGTGACCGAGAGCGTCATTTTTGGTATTTCTTCAACATTCGCGCAACGTTATACCATAAGCTTCATTCCTGGGGGATCATGGTGACAGACTCATTACAGCTCGTCAATTTGATGTACAGTTAGTGCTCTTCCTACGCACATTCGATTTACGAATTTTCAGGTATGACAGCATTAAAAATGTCTAATTTGGAATTTGGCGCCTTTTGATTTGGCCGTTTTACGCCGTGCGGCGTAGAGGAAATCGTACTCTGGTCATAATCTGAACAAAGTATCATTCATTCCGGCGTGAAGTTAGGAACTGTTCAGCGTTTCGCCCGTTGTTCCTTGCCGCGGAGAATGATTTTTTCGGCTCCAGCTGCGTTGCACGCCCATTTAGTTCACTTCGTCACAATCGTGAGTTAGCGCATGTTTTTTGTGAAGTGCTGCATTGTGCAGGATAACCGTACTCCTCAATGCCTTCCATACAGTACGGTCCGGTGACGGCACAATAGGAGGTGCGGATAACCCTTCGCCAGCACGGTTTGCAGCCAATAGCTGTCCCCCAAACGCATCTCACATTATCGCCTAGTCTTATAACGTTGTCAAATGCAAACAGAGCAGCGAAATAAGCCTGATCCACTAAAACATGCCTTTTCTTCGAATCCCCAAAACAAGTGATTCTTCCGCTGGGTCCTTCACGCTCGTCGTCCTTTTCGTCTCCTTTCTTCACGGAAGCCATTATATGCGTTTCACTTTCTCACCTGGCAACGCTGCCCCAACCTAGACTATTCTGCCAGTCATCAGACAACTCTCGGCGGCCGGACCGTGGGTTTATCAACTTAGGACCAAGGTCGTGGAACGCATCGAGTTCGTAAATGGTACTTACTGTATTCGGGAGGATATCAACCCTCGATTACGTCATCCCGCATGCCGAAACTGAAACGAATTTTCCTGTTTATATATATTTCCGCGTAATTCAATCGCATTTATCATCCACGGAGTTTTCGACGATTCCTAAAAGACTCGTTCATGCGAACTTCGTTATTACGAATCTTCATTTTTTCGGTCCCGTGACTTCGTCATAACGAGAGTACTGTTTTTATCATTATCAGTAGAAAATTTGTAAATAAAGGCTAACTTTGAAAGAAATTAACTAAAAATGAAACACCATCTCTGCGGCACCGTAAATCCTGTGACGTAACTAAATTCGTAAATCCATATGAGGGTTAAACTCTGCACTTTAGCTCTGTAGATTTTCAGGATGCATGTGGATTGTCTCAATGTTTCCATTTTTACGAAATGCATGACAATTTTCCAGAAATAGTGGAAAGAAATGAAAGAGCGAAAAGAGAATTGGTGTCAAGACCACCAGCATCTTTCGCCAACATTGAGAATGTTGAAACATCTAGGTTGGTGAAGCTGGAAGAACAAAATATGCAACCCCTGGGTTGCCAGGCGACGATGTTTGCTTGTTGTTGCTGAGTCAGAAAGTGTATTAACCCTTTCACTGCCATCGGGCCGATATATCTGCCCTCGCTGGTTGAGCGAAAAATGCCAGGGGCCAATTTATCGGCCCTAATGGGGAGCATGCACAATTTTTTTTAAGTACTGGAATAAGAAGGCCTCTACCTCAAATGTACTTGCCGAAAATTTCGCCTATGAATAATGCTTCTCAGCTGAGTTATGAGTCTTTAAAAATTGATCTTCATCGGCTGCTTGAAAACAAGACATCATCGGAGCGTGACGTCATGGCACGGTATCCACTGATGACACACTGAGGAAGTGGATAGAAAATCGATCTACGAGGGCTCAAATGCAACTTCGGCGAAAATAATTGCTGTTGTAACGACAAAATGTAGACTGAATATTTTGGGTTGCCAAGGCGTTGTTGAAATAAATAAAGGGGATTGTTTGGGGAGATTTGGAATGAAAAAAAATTAGCCACCATGAGGAAATCGAGCTAATGTTAACTGAGGTATTTTGGTTTCTTATATCCCTCTTGAGTCAATTTGTCTAATTTTAGGAACTACTACACAGCGCGACGAAGATTTTTACTTTGATATCTTGCATTCAAGGCTCTACCACTCTCTCTAAGACTCTCTTTAGCAAAGTGAATGGTGTATCGTGCGATGACGTCAGGAGGCGTTTCAGTTCACGTGACTTCAAGTGATATTCGAGCATTTTTAATTAGCAATTATTGACGTTAGCGGAGTACCAGGAGAGTTTTGGCTCATATATTTGAACTCGTGAGAAAATTTTCTATTCAATGAGACTAACTAGCATGATGAACAAATTTCATGCATGTTCCCCATTATTTCCCTTTTTTTCCTGATTGGGGCCTTTTCAATGGCTGTTATTTATGTAAACCCCATAATCTATCTATGGTTATAAGATGTAAATATATCTTAAGAATTGGGAAAAAAATCTATACGCATTAAATAAAATTGAGTAGCTGTATTTTTTTTTAAATCTGAAATGATGCTAATTTCAGAAAATAGCCTTGGCAGTCTTCGTACATCCCACTTGAAATTGGCTGGCAGTGAAAGGGTTACGTTTGGTCATAAGAATCTCAGGCATCCACAGTTTCGACCAGCTTGAGTGGTCTCTGGAATTTGACATGGTTCTATTATTATGCATTAGAGATGTTATAATTATTATATAGCTTTTATTGAGTGACACTCAACATTCCCTTTTAGTTTAATGAGAAAGGGGAGAAGGAAGAGCTCCTCAATGAGGAGAATTATCCTGCATTTATCTCACCGAATGCGGTTGGCACCTCAAGTGATGCTGTAGACCCCCTGGAAGGTGATGACGAGGTAAGTGCACTTTTACCATGTTAAGTTTTTCTGTCTCAAAAATTCATTCCTCTATGGAACTTTCCTGACATCATTTAGTAGAAGCACTCATTTTTTGTCTCACATGGTAATGTAATCTGTCCCTTTTGTTCATTACCTACATGTTTGAATTTTGCTCCAGAAAAAGCTGTAAAATGCATTTATTTGCTGATGAAAATGTCATAAATATATTAAACTAGTGTTCGCTCTGACTTTTAAATTCTGCGTTTGGAATTGAATAATGTTTATCTGGGGAGAAAAGAGGGGGGTATGGGAGTGTTAAAGTGACCTTGGGTTACTCTCGAAATGATCCTTGCTCTCTTTTACTTCTATGACACTTTATTCTTCGCACTTATACAAACGGGACTCTCCAGCCCGAACACTCTCCATGTCTCTCGGCTCACTCGACTCAACTGTCCTTACGGCTTCTCGACGCGTCCCCTCGAGCCACCTCATTTGGTTCACGGTCACTGGGCTTTTTCCATCATTCATACTTAGCTGTCACATTTTTGCGCACTTGTAAATTTTCACTTCATTTAATCCCAAAAAATAGATATATTTACCTTTATTCATCCACGGCAAGGATTGTATTGCGACGAGGATGTTATTAATGTATATCGCTTCCATGGACAGTGGCTAGTTTTCCATTGGGTAATGGAATTACTATCTGCTTTAAAAGTAGCTCTACATTTGGTATGAATCATTAGAAAATGAAGTCAACATAAAAATTGTATAAATGATTACATGAATGGCACAGTATTTAAGGCACAGTTATTCAATTTAAAATGAACATTATTCAAAAACTGTCTCATTGTCGAAAGAAATTACAAAGTGTTCATTGCTGTATATGTGTGGATGATAGTTCTATATTGTAAAAGAATCGTTTATTAAAAGAATACTGATTCTTATGTGCATTCATGATTAATGAGTTGATTCCTACTTTCAGCCTTTGTTTACAGAGGACGAAAAACTGATTGGTAATTCTAAAATGGCCAGTGACTCTATGACTGAGGCTATAGGTGAGTAAACTCTAGGTCTTGCAATTATATGCATAGAGAGGTTGTTGTAACTTTTTTGAAGGATGAAGAACCTAAGTTAGTCATCCATGTGTAACTTTTGTTTAATTTAGTTTACATGTCACTTAAATACGAGAGAACATTTATCTTTACATTTGTGTGGTCTAGATTTCTAATAATATGAAGTGTAATGTATTCTATAGAAATATTATAATTTCCTTCAACATTTATTTATAGTATAAGTCCTTTTAATGTAAAATATTTTGTTCTGCTGAAGTCGATCGATTTTAGACTTACATTAGATTGGCTACTAAAATTTCATTTATATTTAGTGACATACTGCATTTATGGCAGTGAAAGCTTCATATGAAGTCTCCACTCTAGTTCAGTCAATGAACTTCCACAAATGAGTTCTTTATGACTGGTGTTATAGACAAAAATTTCTAGTTATTAATGATCCATTACGGGTGCTTAGCATGAGGTACCACTGCCTGTACACTGAAGTCTGTATTTGTATAAAACCTGTGGGTGGAATTCAGTGAAATGACTGTATGAAATCGTTTCCGACTTCTTTTGGTAGAAATGTGATATGTCCATGTTGAAATACAACACCAGTAGTATTTTTCACCCATTTATGTACTACTCCACTGCCTATTTTTTGCCTAGTTTTGACACTCAAATTCATTCTGAATTCTTTCCCGCCTGCATCTACAGAAGGAAACATTTTCTGTGCTATGGGTAGCATAAGAATATTTGAAACCTCTGTGTGTGGAGTTTTTTTTGGGGTTGAGTTACCCTGGTTTTCTTTTTCTTCTTATTTGGGACCCAACCGGTCCCAAATAAGAAGAGAAAACCAGGGTACATATTAATATTATTTATATTATAAATACCCTGGTATATTATTAATATTATTTAAGCATTGTTGGATTTTAAATAGATTTCTAGCATTAATTACAGCCAAATTAGTGATCACAAGTTACTGAGAATGCAAGGCCAGAAGTGGTATTAGCATATCGAATTTATAAAGTAAGCATGGACTTTGGAACCCACTCTGTCTTATTCATTTATTTTTGTGGGCCTGGCAACTGTGCTTGGTTATGTTTAACAGTGAATCATGTCAGAAAATACTTTGTAACAGAAAGTAAGTAGATATATTATGGATTTCAGAAGTAAACGCCAGAAGACAAATCAATGCAGCTAAGATGCAGCACAACTCAATTTTAATAACTTATGTGTAGCAGCTTGCTGTTATTGATAAAAAAAAATTATAATCACTTATATTTCAATATACTTATGTGGATCTCATCAGGAGGTTGATCAGGAAATGATTTAGATGGATATCATATTCAACCTGGAAAATGTAATTGCTCCCATTATGGCTTTTTAACTGTTATCCTCAAACGGATGAAAGTAGGAAATTATGTAATTTTTAACAAATTTTATTTTTTCATCAAATTTACCTCTGATTGTAAACTAGACTTGATTCATGGTTGATGTATTTCTTCTTTTTCAACAACAATGTGCTGTGAAATTCGAAATAAAAATGCATGAATTGTGGCCTCTTCAATGGCATATGTGATATCAGTTGCTAAGTAATTTATGAAAAATATTTCCTTATTGGTGTCAAAAGTAGTAGCTGCTAAAAGTAAACTTATATTGAAAAATCTTTAGCAATTTTAACATTCAAGAAATTATATTCCTTAAAGATTTTGATAATTGTTGTTCTCTCACATAGGAGGATAAGGGCAACAGTATTTTCTCTTCAGGTATTTTCAAAAGAAAATTTTATGTCATTTTAAATACATACTTAAGGAACATTATGTTGTGTATAATCCATAACCACTGAACACACGTTTTTGTCTTTTAAATGAATATTTTTTTAAAGGGCATGGTTTCGTTTTTCTTCAGAAATTTTCAAGCTTGATATGACATAATGTTTGATGCTTGACTTTTCATTTTGGACAAAATTATAGCAATATTGAAATGTCCAAAAAAGACTGACATCTGATCTACTTGCATAGGAGTGAAAGGAAAACATTATTCTCTCCTTAAGTTTTCCTAAATGAAATATTATTGTCATTTTAAGTATCAGCTTTTGGAACATTACAATATGCACAGCACAAATTTACTGAATACACATTTGTCTTTTGAATGAACAACTTTTTATAGGGTATGATTTCTCTTTTCATCAACAATTTCAAGATATTAATTATTATGGATGCGTGCCTTTCCTTAAGGAACAGGTATAGGAATATGTATAGGAAGGAATAGGTTCCTATCTATCAAATGGTTTTTAAAAATTAGATCTGTGAGTCCTGGATTGTAATATGATTTTCTTTTCTAGGGCTGTCAAATCCTGACCAAGTGCTGGTAGAAACGACACCAACTTCACACCTGCTGGCAGAAAGAAATGTATGGATTGATCTTAATGATTATTGTATTGGTTCATCAGCCTCAGTGACACACATTCAATCCAAGACTGTGGCGTTCCCATGTGGGGATGGAACGAATGTGATGGATAAAGATTTGAAAGAAGACATTGCTCATCATGCTGACAAGGTACTGTCTAACTCAATTCCTGATGATGGACACAGTTATATGAAACACATTCCAGCATCTAGAAACAGTGGAAATGGAGCCACAATGACTGTTGTAGGGGATAGAAGGGATGCACCAAATATCACAGGTAGCCTTAGGTTGATCAGAGTCACTGAAAACAGAAGAGTTGGCATTGAAGCAGTCATGGAAAACCAAAAAAAGATGAGTTATTGCTTCATCAAAAATCCTAGAAATGGTAAAAATTCAAACGAAAAGTTATATTATTGCTCCCACTGCAGATATGGATTCAACACCAATGATGATCTGATCAAACACATGGAAATTCATTCTGGTACCAGCAATTTGGATCCTAATGATGAATCATCTATGGGAAAAGATGAGTCTTTCACAGTCCCCGCATCAAGAGAAGAAAGTAATAATTCTCGCGAGTCGTCCATCTCTGAGACATTGACGGGATTGAAAAGGAGAAGACGAGGGGCGATGCGAAAATTAAAAGCTCCTGTTTTAGAAATCTGTGGTGGATTTGGAGAGAGGAAAACTGCGGTACGAGTGGGAAGTTCTGATGGGGATGGGAAACCATACACGCAGAATATGTCCCCAGAGTCCACCACCTCTTGCGCGAGAAACCTCAGAAATGATGCGCTAGGAGGCGCAAAAGGAGGGCCTTTCAACTGCAACGTGTGCAACAAATCGTTCACTCGGAGAGGCATTCTTGGCAATCACATGCGTTCGCACGAAGAAAGAAAACGTTATCCGTGTACGATCTGCAGTAAGTCTTTCGCTTCGAAGTTTCACATAACTCAACACATGCGCACGCACACGGAAGAGAAGCCTTTTTCATGTAGTGATTGCGCAAAGTCTTTCTCTCATAAAGGCAACCTCATGAAGCATTTGCGCACCCACACGGGGGAGAAGCCCTTTTCGTGCAATTATTGTGCAAAGGCTTACACTAGAAAGGAGAAACTCATCCTACACTTGCGTGTACACACAGGAGAGAAGCCTTTTTCTTGCAATTATTGCGCAAAGGCTTTCAGTGGAAAGGACAATCTCATCCTACACTTGCGTGTACACACGGGGGGGAAGCCCTTTTCGTGCAATTATTGCTCAAAGGCTTACTTTA
Organism: Ischnura elegans; assembly: GCF_921293095.1. Lineage (NCBI taxonomy): Eukaryota > Metazoa > Arthropoda > Insecta > Odonata > Coenagrionidae > Ischnura > Ischnura elegans. Next base: position 7,746,954 of record NC_060258.1, read on the forward strand.
GAAAAAATACACTCGTCCAACACATGCATACGCACACAGGGGAGAAGCCTTTTTCGTGCAATTATTGCGCAAAGACTTTCTCTCTTAAATGCAACCTCATACAACATTTGCGCACCCACACAGGGGAGAAGCCTTTTTCTTGCAATTATTGCGCAAAGGCTTTCAGTATAAAAAAGAAACTCATCCTACACTTGCGTGTACACACAGGGGAGAAGCCCTTTTCGTGCAATTATTGCTCAAAGGCTTACACTAGAAAAAATACACTCGTCGAACACATGCATACGCACACAGGGGAGAAGCCTTTTTCGTGCAATTATTGCACAAAGACTTTCACTAGAAAGGACAAACTCGTCGAACACTTGCGTGTACACACAGGAGAGAAGCCTTTTTCGTGCAATTATTGCTCAAAGGCTTACACTAGAAAAAATAACCTCGTCAAACACATGCATACGCACACAAGGGAGAAGCCTTTTTCGTGCAATTATTGCGCAAAGACTTTCATTAGAAAGGACAAACTCGTTGAACACTCGCGTGTACACACAGGAGAGAAGCCTTTTTCGTGCAATTATTGCGCAAAGACTTTCCCCAGAAAGGACAAACTCATCCAACACACGCATACGCACACATGATAGAAATCTTTTTCATGCTATCACTAAATCTTTAATTAGAAAAGAAAGTCTCATCGGATACTTGCATGCACACACACAGACAAGAGACCGTTTACATGCAATATTTGCAGCAAGTCTTTCACTTCTTCTCTTACCAATCACATGCAAAAACACTCAGGAGAGAAGCCTTTTTTGTAGAGATGTGCGAATAGTATCCGCGAATACTCAAATACTAGAAAGCATTCCATATACGAGATCTCGATTAATTATGCTACAGCTAAAATCTTGAATGCTTTGAATTTCGTGCCATGCACTGTCGCACGCACATCGTTGGTACTTTACTCAGAAAATGTAGAGAACTCTAATCATTTAGTGCATGCAGTGCTGTTTAGGCAAGTTGACGAAATACATCAAATTCGCGGATTAGAGTGGTGAAAAGAGTTCGACGTGAGAACTTAAAATGACTGGGTGTAAAAATCGGAAAATCCCCAGTTTCCCCCACCAGGAGAACCTCAGTGCCATGAGATAGTAACTGTGTGGCACAATTCCCAAAATCAGCTACCCCCTCCATCCATCAGTCATCGGCCCCTTCTCCGACGCTTTCCTCCTCTCCAAAATCGAAACGGCCCCAGCTTGCGCAGGGTTCGTATTATGAAGACCATAAATCAAAAGCTTCAAAAGAAAATATCAGGTTACAGAAGAATAATAGAATCATGTTTCGCTCTTCCCTCTTTCTCCACACTGACCTTTTTCTGCTTACCTGATTCGAAGTTCCCCATTTCTGGAGGTCAACTTCTGCATGAGTTATCTGCTTGCCCAAAAGCTGTCACACAATGACTTTAGGCAATTGATATTGCACCTTTATTAGATTGAAATATTAGTAATGTGCGCATAATGTAAAAAAATAATAAGACCTAACACGACATATTTCTGACTTTATTTAAGCATTTAATGTAAGGAAATAAATGCCAAATACGATGGAGACTTATTATTCTGGCAACACTCAATGTCCTTGCCGCTGAGTTTCTGGGAAGTTGATGGGGTATTTTTTTTTGCAAACATATCAAGTTACAATTTATGACTATGCTACGAATCTATTGTCACAGTTACAGATGAAGGGGTATTTTTTCAGGATATTTGGTTTCTCTCTGCTAGCAATTCGAATTCATCTGCCTATCTTGTGAGAACTTTGACTGAAAGTAATTCACGAAGAATTCCTGGTGGAGAAGCACGTGTGTTTTTCAAAATGCCTCGGATTATCCACCAGCACTTGACAGTAGGAGTCAGGGTAAAGTGATCTACCTGTTGAAAATAAGAAGTTGGATTAAGCTGAGTATCAGATGGGCGAGCCTCTGAAATGGCTTTTGGTAGATAAGAATGTATACATCAGGCAGAAATCCATGGTAGCATTGTAAATGCCGAGATGGCATGCAATCATTTTTTGTGAGGTGGTGTCCCCTTTGGATATTTGAAAGAGATGTTAGTTGAATCAACTATATACCCTAATCATTTCCATAAAATTAAAATATTCCATTAATCAGCTAAATTTCTGTATCAATCCTTTAAAGGATATCATAAATACTCACCAAAACCCTGGGTTTCCTGCTGCACAGGCCACCTAGTCAAACATTCCTATATTCATCGTTTTTTCATCCATCCCTTGAAAAAGGATTGATCGAGGTTCCATTGTAAGACATCTTTTTCAATAATTATTGTGCAGTCTTTCTCTCATGAGAGCAACCTCACTGTACACATCTACATAATACCCCGCAAGCCGCCTATAAGGCATGTGGCAGTGGGTGTTTGGACGCCAGCTGTTTACAGCTAAAAAAATGAAGTTCTCTAACAAGGCTGGGACTAGCATTTATTAAAGTCCTTTATGGTTTGGGGGGAAACAAATTCCCATCTCTGTCCGTTCGGCAACACATCTCTCTTAATTTATCGCTTCTGTCGGACCTGGAAATATAGTGTGGCTCTAATATTATGTTTTCTGTGTCGCTCCTTAAGATATCCATTCTCAATTGTTCAAGCAATCTAAGCCTAGGAAGCAACCTCTGAGTCTCCAATGGCTCCCAGCCTAATTCCCTTAACATCTGGGTAACACTCTCTGCACGCCCATAGCAGTTTTAGATGAAACGCACAGCCTTCCGTTGTATTTTATTCAGTTCGCAGATTAAGTCTTTCTGCACTGGATACAATACGCTTGCTGCATATTCAAGGTGCGCTCGGACGAGAGCGAAATAGCACTTACTTTTACTTTCTCATCCAAAACTCTTCCCACAATACGCTTGATTAATCCTAACTTCTTCAGGGCTTTGCCGCAAATATTTTTTATATATGTTCCCCACATGAGGTTAGAGGTTATCATAACTCCCAGGTACTTCATTTCGCCTGTTGCTTTTATGTTAATACCATCCACTGCATAAACATGGTTAGAGTTGGACGAATTCCGCAAGAAATGTACCGCCATACATTTGCTCAGACTAATTTCGAGTTCCCACTCTTGGCTCCACAAATGAACATTTTTTTAAGTCGATGATAGAATTTCATAGTCAGAGAGATCACTAATTTTGCGATAGATGACAGCTTTGTCAGCAAATAAACATATTTTACTGCTAATGCGGGAGAAGAGATCATTAATGTATATAAAGAACAACAGGAGGCCGATTACGCTTCCTTGTGGAACACCTGATGTAACTTTGACAACATCAGTGCTAATTCTGTCAAGAACTACTTTTTGTTTACAATCTCAGAGAAAGTCGCGTTTCCAGTTTACAACTGTCTTGTTAAATCCGCATGTCTGTCATTTGTATAAAAGTTTGTTGCGGGGTACAGTGTCAAAAGCTTTCTTAAAATCTAGAAATAGTGCGTCAACTTGTCTTTTCAATTCACCAGATTTTATAACGTCGTGAAGAAAGAGCGCGAGCTGTGTTTTGCAATATCTAACTTTTCAGAATCCATGCTGACAGTCATGAAGGAAGTTATATCTGTCCAAGAAAGTCATGATATCTGTTAAATTTATTATTATATTATATATATTTTATTTATTATTAGATATCTATTACTATTTATTTAATTTTAGAAAATCGGTGTAAGAAAAACCTCCAGAAGCGAGAAAATGAGGCCGATCTTTTGACCTCATATTTATCAAGGTTTTCGACTGTACATACATTTTTCTCATTGCGACTGTAAAAAATAAACCACTGATTTTCTGCACATTACAAAAACCCATGATAAAATACCTAGCATATCCTGAATGCTATGCAGTCCAGTCTGGCCTAAAAATTTAAGTGTTGCGTTTCATAAGGATGATCACTCATGGCTGGAAATTGCGGGCCCGTTTGTACATGTATATTTTTTTTCAATTAAATGTTATATGCACCCATTTGATCCCTCAATGCTGTGATGCGTACCCTACTGTGGTACACTGACTGATCTTCTTCAAGGAAAAAATTTCTCATGGAGATATTTTATTTTGAATCAAACATAATCTAGTATTTTTTAAGGTTTTTAATTAGTAATTTGTACTTCGTTTTTCTGACCCCCATGTCAAAAGTGTTAGGTATTTTCCATTAATAATACATTTAGAGCCGTATTTTGTATATTTTGTAGCAATTTTCTTGTTATGTCTGTAAAAAATAAACCGCTGATGTGCTACACATTACAATAACCCTTGATAAAACATCATGTCCTGAATCTTATGCACTCAAGCCTTTCCTGCGAATATAGGAGTGTTGCATATTATAAGGATGACAACTAGTGGCTGGAGAATGCAGACCTGTTTGTTCATTTATTTTTTTTCAATTAAAATGTTACACATACGGCATATTTGACCCCTCAACGCTGTGATGTGTACCCAGTACGCTTACTGATCTTCTTCATGCAAACATTTTTCTCATTGAGATATTTTTTATTTTGAATTTAAACGAAATCTGTGTTTTTTTGAAGGTATTTAGATAGTACCCAACCCTTTGTTTTGCTGACCCCCAAGTCAAAAATATTAGGTATTTTCCATTCATAATACATTTTTTATATTTTGTATTTTGTATTAATTTTCTTGTTATGCCTGTAAAAAATAAACTACTGATGTTCTACACATTACAAAAACCCTTGATAAAACATCAAGCATATCCTGAATCTTATGCACTCAAGCCTGTCCTACGAATGTAGGAGTGTTGCATATTACAAGGGTGACAACTAGTGGCTGAATGTCGGAAGGGGAGATTGTACCTTTGCTCTGTGAATTAAACATGTGGAACCAGACGTCTGACTTGTCATCTCATTCTGCCTTCTATGAACCTGGCCCTTCCTATTAAGCTTAGCGCTTATAGTGTATATTTTATTTTGCATTTCAAATATGTACAGAGTTTCGGTATTTCCCCATTCTAAAATAAAAAAATACATCTTTAGAATACTTTTTGAGTAGCTCTGATAACACTTTCGTAACATTATGATTCAAAGATTACTTCTTTTTTGTAATAATAGTTTTCTTCATGTTTCCAACTATACATAACTTGCCACGGAGGTTATATTTTTTTAAGATTCTTTAGTTTCCATAGAAATGTTTTTTATATTTTAAAAGGTATTTACACAGCAATTCGTAGTTTGATATTCTGACCCCCAAGTCATAGGAGCGGTATTTTGTATTTTTTGTAGCATTTTTTCATTTTTCTCGTTATGTCTATAAAAATAAACTGCTGATGTGCTACCCATAACAAAAAACCATTGATGAAGCATCAAGGATATCCTGAATCTTATGCACTCAAGCCTTTCCTACGAATTTAGGAGTGTTGCATATTATAAGGATAACAACTTATGGCTGGAAAATGCATACCTGATTGTTCATTTATTTTTTCAATTAAAATGTCACACATACGGCATATTTGACCCCTCAACGCTGTGATGTGCACCCAGTACGCCTACTGATCTTCTTCATGCCAAAATTTTTCTCATTGATATTTTTTATTTTGAATTTAAACACTGTGCTTTTTGAAGGAACGTTTTTTTCTTTCCAATAAATTTTCATTGTGATTTCATTTATAAAAATTTTATTTTGTAGTTTTCCATGACTTACGGTTTCACACTGGTGAGTTGGCGAATTTGGTCTGAAAAGTAAACGCCTTCCTTCAACTGTAGTATCTTGAAAACTGCTGCCTACTCTGCTAGTGAGACGTCAAAAGGTGTCAACTCCTTTTGGCATGAGATGTCTTTGTTATTAGCTCACTGCTCTCTCTTAGTCTTTTGCTTGTGTGTCATCACCTTGCGACCCAATATATACATGCAGCTAATAAACCACATGACCCAATACCACTCTATTTCTAAGACCGTGGCCAACACAGAAGAATATAAAACAAGTGAACACATTCAATTGACAAGCAAATTGTTGCATGGTGATAGTACGACATATTAAACTACCACACAATGATAGAATTATTAGAGACATTTGAGTGAAGCAAGATTGAAGCAGGTCAGTAAATAGTGGCTGAAGTGAAGGACTGTCTATTTAAATCATTCACAATAGTTCAATTAATAAAAAGGAGAAAAAAATGTCATTGACACAATGCTTGAAAATTTGAAAGAAAGTCCTAGAAATCGATGCTTTCATTTCAACTTATGTAATGATCTTTGAAGTTGTTTTTGATTGAAGAAGAACATTGTTTAAGTTCTCCTGGTCAAACGGAAGAAAAAAAACAAGGGTAAAATGTCATTGACTACAATTCTTGTTGTCCACTACAAAATTAACAAAAATGGAGTCAGGGAATGGAAATTGTGGTGTAAGGTCAAATGCATTGTCGCTCCAGATAATTCGTCCAGAAAATTTATCCATTCTGTTCATTTGATTTGTGTAATTAATTAAAACGTTTACTATTGGCACCACTACATGTAGGGTACGACTACTCCTTCAGACAAATGCCATTGGAAAGCTGAACTATAGTTGCGTAGATTGTGGAACTTTCATAATAGCAGGCGTGACCAGAGATTTTACGAGAAAAACAAATGATCAGATTTGAAAAACATGCTGAGGGAACGAGGATCAGTGATTCAGGGGTAAATTTCAAATTAATTGAAACTGGTGAAAGAAGGCCTCGATATAAAAATGGATGAATTTATGATTGAGACTGAACAGAGGAGAGAAATTGAAATACAGGTACTACTAAAACATTCACAGAAGAACATGAGAGGTGAGATAGACAGCTGAGAGAAGAACAAGCACAGAGGGATGGGACAGTAGGGGAGATATAAGAGAGTTTAAAGGATATACAACATGGCCTGGGAATTAACTAGAAGACGTATAGTGGGAGATCCGACAAACATGGGCGTACCCAGCAAGGAGCAGGAGGCGACAGCTGCCCCTTCCTTTTTTGAAACTATTTAGGCACTGTTTTATTTTGTTAAAATGTTGGTTTCATGCTTAAACTTTACTACTTGAACAACCATGGCTTGCCCCCTCCCCACTTATATCCTGGACACTCTCTTTCATCGGAAAATAGAGGAACATACGCAAAAATGTCATCAGATGAGACAGGTGATCGCTGACGTAAGCGGTTTATGGTAGATATCAAAACAAAATGCAAAAACAAATGTTTTGAGGTGTAAAGAGAGGGTAAATAACTGATGTGGGTAAAAAGTGTCATGACTATATGTATATAAAATGTATTTATATTAGTTTGTAGTGAAGAGATGGCCAAGAAGGAACAGAAATGGAACTACAGTACACTCTCAATTATCTGGGAAAATGATGGGGGAGAGAAAACACGGATAACCCAAAGTTTCACTTTAATGTCTTTTAATGCTCATAATTAACCAAAAACGGGAATATGCTTTTACCATTTATGCCGTTATTTTTATTTAAGACTGCTTCCCGGACTCATTGACAGCTTTCTTCGCCAGTTCGTGATCTTTTAAGCGACGACAACATGCTTGTACTCGTATTATAAATGCTCCATGCAAGGCCTGGTTTCGAAAACCACACATCAGTGTCTGGGTTCACGGACACAGAAAAGTGGTTTGCACGAATACTTCAAAACCACTGCTCGTCGTCGAAAACTACACAGTCAGGCACCACGCTGTGTAGTCACGTCTCGCACAAGTTTCCCGGGTTGCACTTTCTGCGGGACGTGTATCAGTGATCACAGAGCATGGTTGCGCACTGCGAGGCTTAAAAAACAGGATCACGGACCTTCCGTGAACGCAGGAATGCGGTGCAATCGTTTGTTTTACGGAATGGATTCTAACTGAAATAATAAGCACGATGTGCCCTAGCATTAATGAAGTAATTCCGATGAATTTGCGTACAATTTCATTTTTTTAATAGCGCGGAAAATGGTAAGCGAGAGTGTATATCATGCACGGATAATCCTTAGCACGAATTATCCGCAACTCAGATAATCCGCAACACGGATACGGTGCAGGCGGATAATCGGGAGTCGGCTGAAGTTGAAAACATACCATAATTTTTGCATTGGAGCAGTATGAATGTGTAGCGTGACATATTCACAGTGCTGGTTAACCCTTACACTGCTGTTCGATCTCCAAAAACTTTCTCCTCTCATGTGGCGAAAAAGTTAAAATGCGTTTCGTAGAGCCATGGAGAAGGTACTACCAGGATGGGCATGGTACACCCTCGGAAGGGTGTAACATGCTCATTCTCCGAGCTCACCCTCGCTGGTCCCTCTCCTCAACCCTCCAAGCGAGGTGCCTCCCTCCCCAAAAGTGACCGTCTTGACTGCATTTTGAACATCTTTATTAATCAATCAATCCGATCATCAAAAAATGATTGTTTTCATTGAACTCTAGCCAATCAAGCAATCAAATACGCCTTTGAGCCGAGTTTCTGCGATGAAAAGTAATGATTCTATGATAAAAACGAGCCTGTGGACCACTGGAAAATGCAAAAGGGCAATATAATCGTTTGACGGTGCGCGCTTTGCCTTTCCTGCTTTTTCCAAGAATTTATCAAAATCATATTTTAAGCCTCTAATCTCCTCCACGATTTTATCTGCTGCAGCTTCCCGAAGGTAAAACGTAACGGATCAACCATAGCCGTGATATTATAGCAGTAGAATTACTAGTAGGCTAGTTGTATCAATTACCAACCTCGAGAACATCCTCATGATGCGCTATCAAAGGGAATCCAGCTGATTTCCAGCAATTTCCTATTTTAGTGGACGAAATGAAGTACATCTTTGAACCGTGTCTCTGCGATGCAAAATGACGATTTTATTTACTTGGCCATTTTAGCAAAGTAAATGAAATCGTCACTTTTCATAGCAGAAACACGGTTCAAAGACGTACTTGTTTAGCAGAAGTGCGACGCAAACAATTATTTTTAGACGAACGCAGTGATTGATGAAGAGATTTTCAAATTGCAGTCACTTTTCGGGAGGGAGGCGCCCACGCTCGGAGGGTCGACGAGAGAAGCCAGCGAGGGTGAGCTGGTCGAGAAAAGGGTCCCGGATTAGCGACCCTTCGGAGCGCTTCGGCGAAAATGCTGACCGCATGACAGGAACGAAGAAAAACTTCGTTCACAGCAGCCTGCCGTGCGAAAGCACCAGGTACGTTCACAGAAGTGAGAGGGTTAAAAAATGAACAGGAAGGAGAATTGATGCGACGAATAGTAACATGAGAATATGGTTTTCTTACTGCCTATATCGAAAGATTATTACTCCTGGAGTGCGTATTTCACGCTTTTAGATTTTTAAACGACGATACCTATTTTTCGCAATTAAATCAAAAGTAAAAAATTTCAAGCTCGCGATAACGCGACGGTTAAGTATAAATGATGGGAAAAGCCCAAGTGACGTCATTTTGGTTCCCGCTGTCGGCGAGTGAGGTGACCTTGGGGTGAGAATATGTGCGCCGCTGAGATGCAGGCTGCTAGCTGGTAGCAGAGTACCCTGGTAGTAGGTAGCGCTTGGCTTAAATAAGGATTATTATATTTTATCAAACGAAGGAAACTTTCTGACCATAGGCAATTTCATTAGGTGATTATCATGACATGTTTCCCTGAGTTCTGTGCCTCATGCATGCATTGGTAACCTCATACGATGTAAAACTCCTATCTATTCGTATAGAAACTAAGTCCCTGTGACGTCACGTGGAGTGGCATTGTATGGGCACCAATCTGGCCTTTTTTAAATTAGGATAAAATTGACCATTGCCATTCGTCTAAACTGGGATTTCTAAAACCATATAACTTGTATATTGTGAATACAAAAATGGCGGTTAACGAATCGCAATCTATGCCATTCGTTTTCTTTGATAAGGGAAACTATCCTGTTCATTTATTCGACCGAAAATGACATAAGGTTACACTCGAAGGTGTTGGGGCTTTAACCCATTAATGCCCAGAAGATTTTTTTCAAAATAATTTACTTTTTTTGCTTAAATTATGATTAGACATCACCCCTGATGTGGGAAAAAATATTTTTTAAAATCTCTAACATTTGCATAGTACTTAATCCTATACGTATCTTAAGATACATCTGGGCACTTAAGGGGTCAAAAAAATGTACATTATCATTTAATTGTGTTGATGCACGTTTTTGCTATATAATTCATTACTGATGCCTTCATCAGTGGTTTTTGTACTTGAATTTTAATTTTTATGCATCAAATAATATAATGTTGAGTATTATTATAGTATTATTACATGAACAATTTACGTTTGTATTTTGAAATTTTACAGCGGTGTGACCCTGTATCCCAGTTTTCTATACCATAGCCATCCCTGTACAACATATACATCAAGTCTCATCTAAAATAAGTGAACCACCATTTTCATTCCTGACTGTTGTCCGGTAACTTGCCAAGAATTGATCGCACAGGTCCACTCCACCCATATGAGAATTGTATTCTGCGATCGCCAATGGCATTGGAAAATTATTATTTTCTTTTTGGAAACAGAAAAACAAACAGGAGTTTTCATTTTATTGTGCATGCTATCAGTACTCATGTAACTATGTATTATTCATCGTTAGAAACTTTTCCATTTAACTTCAGCAGTCCCTATTTTGATTATTGAAATGCAGCTTTTTCTGGAAGGTTATATACATAATTGATTCTATTGTTACGAAGTGTTCCAGTGCCACACAAGCTCCTTCCAGTCAACTTTCTAAGCAGCTTTTCTGATGTGAATAAGTTGCCAACAAATATGTTTGTACCTGGTGGTAATTTACATTCATCCATGAGTCCTAAAACTACATCTCCTCCGTAACCAAGATCTGTTCTCTCAAGATTGGCATCAGCATGATAAAGGTTGACTTGATTCGGAAATAAACTAATTTTAACCCAATTCTTACTCGTTTCCATATAACACATTGCTTGCAGCGATATCTACCATAGTAGGGGTTGAGTGATTCATCCACCAAACAGTATTCTCCAGCGCTCACAATTTTGAAAGTCTAGTACAAAATCTCAAACTTTACATAGCCTATCCTTGCCATCACTCTCCCCATTATTATAATTATCTGCCTCATGCAGAAACCTTAAAAGTTCTTCAAACCTGTCCCTTTGCATTGACTGAGAAACTATTTCGATGGTGCAGTCTGGAGATGACCTCCGATAAATCCATCGACAAGGTAGACGGTGATAACCTGAGAGTAGCGATATTCCAAACACTTTATAAATCTCTTCGATTTGTACCTACGAATGTACCAACATTTTTAACAACTGTTCAGAAAACTTGTCTTGAATTTTAGTGCTGACAGCGTTGATGGTAGAGCTATTTCAGATATGTTTCACCTCTGCTCCATCACTAAGGTACGTCTTCTCTTCTCAACGGTAAAAGGGAGCCCCTATGCTGTTTTCTTGACTTACATAGCAAGGGGTGCGCAACAAAAGTAATAAAAAAATCATTTACAAAAGAGACGTTTGAGAAATTTTTAAAGCGCCGATTCCTCCTTATGTCAGGTATATCCTTCGAAAACTCGGACTTGAATACAAAGTACAAAGTTTTGGGTAACATAGCGTGATACATAATTTCTTTACCAATGTTCACTAAAGTTACTTATTTCCTACACTGATTTCCGGCTTGCAATCTGGATTTCATTGCCTGCGGAAAGTTTAACGAGAAACAAAGTAATCAATGCATTCCACCGTCAGCGATACAGAATACAAGTGATGCCAGGATAGTGGCGGATACACATGGGGGGCAAAAGGGGTGCGCGCCCCCCTCTTACGGGGCCGCCCGCATTGCCTAATATTGCAGAACTACAATTGTAACTCCTTCACATCATAAGATGGCATTGCCTTGTATATATGGGTATAATCATTTTAAATAAAACTTTCCTAAACATTGAATGTGACTTGATTATATTTCGTTACGATACAAGTAAAGGTAGCTCAAGATATCTTTTGCGCCCCCCTTGAATTTTTTCTGTTTCCGCTACTGTGCCAGGATAGGCAACTTGATATCGCGAGCATTTATGCCTCCAGAAATTCAATACTGATTCATTTTATGCGTCCAATGAAGGTAATTTATCACAATTCAAATGAGGATACCACACACCACAATTCTGAGAAAAAACTGTTTTTGCTGTATTTACCTAATTGTTCAATATTATACTTCATGAAATGGCAGAAATATAAAATTGTCTTTGAGGTATCACATAATTAGGTTTATATAATAATTATTTACTTATTTAATCAATAAATATAGTGAAACATACCTATAAGTCAAAACTTGAATTTTTAGTACCACAAGTTCCCAGACGTATCTTTAGATACGTCAAAACTTTACTGATTAGTTTTGCCATGAGCTTGAAAGAAAAATGAATTTCTTTAAAATGATAATATTACTTATACATTTAAAATAAAACAGGTAAAAACTGGATTCAGATAACTCAATACTTTATGCAAAAATTAAATTTTCACATGACCATAGCGTAGCCATTTCCGAGTAGTTCATGTCCAGCCATGTGAAATTAATCATAACAATTGCAAATATAAAGTTAAATCATCTAAATCACTTGTATACCATTTGAAGACTTTCTTCTGTCATACTACGTAAAGAAATTGCATAAAAAACAAACTAAAGAGTATTTAGGAATTTTTAAAGTATGACGTATCTAAAGATACGTCTGGGCATTAATGGGTTAATTGTAGAAAATAAAAAAGACTATGGTTGCACTATAGGGTAGTTTCCTTCATAGAAAATACAAAAGGAATTGATTGAGATTCGTTCCCACCATTATTGTATTCATAATGTACAAATTATTTGATTTTAGAAATCCCAGTTCAGACGATGGCAATGGTCAATTTTAACCACATTTGAAAAACGCCAGATTGGCGCCCATGCGATGCCACTCCAACAGGGTGTTTCAGAGGGTGCGGTCCGTTGAACGCTACCAATGCTTCGTAGCGCCACGACGAGCTCCCAGGCGGCCCGTTATTCGCTACGGAGCAATACAGCTTATGGTGTGACGTCACGGAAAACGTCACACACCTGTTTCCCGCCTCGCTCCAGACGCTCCCTGTAAACTTGGGTCGCGGAGGAGCGAGTCATTTTTTGGCAGAAATTCCAAGGGAGTTCACTGAGGCAGTGGAGAGCTTACTAACGTTGCAGTTGTTGGACGCCTTTTTTCTGTAAAGGTAACTACGAAGTAACTTAGTAGGCGCACATAGTAAATAGATGTAAATTTAATTGTGATTTAAATAAATATATAGCAAACACTATCTATCCGCAAACATTCTCGTATCTCCCCCAAAATGAACTCAAATATCTCTGGAAGCAGCCTTTACATTTAAAAGCGAACAAAACATTATTAAAAGGCGCATGCAATATAAGAAAGGATTGTAATAACATATATCGACAAATCAACTCATGCCAAAAATTAAAATCTGAAGAAAAATATGATGTACTTGAAATGGATTAATGTTTTTTTTAATAGTCGTTAGCCATAATAAGTTTCAACTGAGAAAACGGTAGAGTACCTATTTTTTCCTTTACTAGGGTAACGAGTTTCAATTAGAAGGGGTAGGCGAGGGTAGGTGTGAGAAATACGGTCCGAAGTTTCTTGCTTTACTTTGTGGAACCTCGCTATTAGAAAATAAAATTCATTTTAATGACATTCGAACATATTTATTATTTTCATTGACTATAATCGCCTCAATTCGCTTTTAAAACCATTTCTTCGATTTCATAATCCCAGTTTCCCCGCTTTCGTTCATTTTCGCCATTTTGACTTCGCTTCTGAGCGGTCCGAAAAGAAATTCTCGTAGCGAACGTAGCGCCTATGGACCGGTGCTCCGGAACACTTCCGTCTGTAGCGTCTGGTAGCAAAAGTAGCATTCATTGGACCTCACCCCATACGAGTAGATAGGAGTTTTACGTCCACTGAGATTACGAAAGCATGCATGAGGAACAGAGCTCAGGGAACTATGTCACCTATATATGTTAATAATCACCTATTAAAACTGCCTAAGGTCGGAAAGTTTCCTTCGTTTGATAGGGTATTAATAATACTTATTTAAGCCGAGCGCTACCTGCTAGCAGCCTGCATCTCAGCAGCGCACATATTCTCACCCCAGGGTCACCTCACACGGCAACAGCGGGAACCAGAATGACGTCACGCGGAGTTTTCCCAGCATTCATAGTTAGCCGTCGCGTTTTCGCGCACTTTAACCCTAGAACGACGGACTGGGTCCATTGGACCCAGTTGGTAGTTTTGAAAGTTTATAATTATGTCAAAAATGCACGAAACTGATTTTGACGCCGTGACTTTTCCTAAATGCATGTCCTCTATAAAATAGCAAGAAATAACGAGAATGGGCTAATTACATTTTACGCTATACTACAAAGTTACATAGTGGACGGACTGGGTCCATTGGACCCAGTTGACTATTTTCAATGCCCTGGGTAATTCATTTCAACTTTTCAGCAATTTTCTTATTTACTTTGTATTTCTGGGAGATCCAATGCGATGTGGGCGATTTTTATGGATGGGCTGGAAGCCTTTCATATTCTCTTACAACGTCACATTTAGAGTGATACGGTCAGAAACATGTATCCACACCGTTTCGTAATGAGTAGTTTTTGCCACTTTCTCTGGTTTGACGCATACACAGTGTGAATTATCTACATTCAGTCCCATGATCTATTAGTTTGGTATGTGAGACCGTTCATCTAACGTCTGCAGTGCTTTCGTGGTGGTCAGTCAGAAGTTACGTTCGCAAACTGGAGTATTCTTGCTGCCTGCCGACATTTGTTTTTATTCCAACTATCTAACTGAAGACATTGAAGAATTTGACTTCCATCATTACATTTTGATACCGTACAAGGTAAGTACAAACCTTTATGGATTATATAAAAGACTCGCTGCGCTCCGCGCGCTCGTTAAGGGGCTCCGCCCCTTAAAAACCCCGGGTCCGGCTTCGCCGTCTACATTTGTGGTTCTTCGAAAAATTTTATTTCGAATAATCTCACCTCAGCTAGGGGCCGGCTTCGCCGGCCAGGGGGTAGGGAAGCGCCCCACTCATTCCTCGGAACGGCTACGCCGTTCCTCGTTGAGAGGCGGCTTCGCCGCCCAGGGTTTGAGTGTGCCCCCCCGGGGCTACCCCGCTTAATACTCGGAATGGCTTCGCCGTTCCTCGTCAGGGGTCGGCATAGCCGCCCAGAGGGCAAGGGCATTTTGGAACTATTTCACCGTTTTTCGTTTAAGGGGCGGCTTCGCCGCCCAGGGGCGTAGGGAGCCCACAGCGGCTACGCCGCTTTAACGTTGGGGCGGCTTCGCCGCCCAAGGGTTACTGAAGCTCCCCCTCGCCTACGCCAGTTACTCCTCGGAACGGCTTCACCGTTCCTCGTTGTGGGGCGGCTTCGCCGCCTTGGGGATGATGAGCCCCCCGCGGCTGCTCCGCTTAGTCCTCATAAATGTTCCTCTCCACCGAGAGGGGTGCCCAGGGGGATTAGGGGGTTTTCATGTGTTATACATGCGGTCATCAATCGTCCACATTTATCATGTGGCGATGATTTTAAAGGGTAGTGCAATACGGCGTAATAGTGGGGACAAGTACCCATAAAAGAAGACTTAATGGCAAGTTTTCATTTTTTGCGGGGGGTTCCAACGGAATACCGGGGGTTTTATACGTGTGAAAACCAGTGTTCACAAATCGTTCTCATAAATTCCGTGCCGATAAGTCCTAGGGGTCCCGAACAGTGGCGGAATTCTGATGATTCTTTTACCCGGTGAGGCGATTTATTACAAAACTTTTCTGGGAGGTTTCACGGGGATATCGGGGGTTTTTATAATTAGTAGAGGCACCGGCTAAATTGTGACGAAAACTACTCGGAAAAGCGACTTTAAACTTTTTTTATTTTTTTTTCGGCGAGGTTTCAGGAGTTGATCGGGGGTTTTCTGGTATACTTTCCCGTATGGTTTACGGTGGCCCGCCCTCCACAAATATTCCGGATCTAGAGCTCAGAGGGGACGGGTAGTGCGGCATAATGTTTGCGAGAAGTTCCCAAACAGGAGACTTAATGGCACATTTAACATTTGGGGGGGATTTCAGGGGGATACCGGGGGTTTATATGTGTGTACTGTTGGCGGTCACCATCCGTTCACTTAAATTCCGTAGGGATGAGTCGTTGGGGTAAGAACCAGCGGTGGAATAGTCACGAAAAGTACCGAAAAAGTAGACTTATTGGCAAAACTTTATTTTTTGGGGGGTGTATGTGGGTTTACCGGGGGTTTATAGGTTTTATGACTACCAAGGGTCATCAATTGTCCACATCAATTCCGTAGCGATGAGTGGTAAGGCTTGGAAAAGCGGCGGAATTGTGATGAAAAGTACCCGAAAAGGCTACTTACATGCAAATTTTAATTTTTAGGGGGTTTCAGGGGGTTTAAGGATGACCTTATCATATGGCCACATGCATTTACTATCATATCTAAGAGAAGTGTGCCCTATGACATCCATATTTCGATAGTAGTACAATAAAAAGTAAACTTCTCCCCGGAAAAAAATAGTAGTGTCCGCCATTTTTATTTTGTCGCTGTTATATCGACTGCAACATTTATTAAATTCTTACATTTTCGGAAACCATATGCATAGATGTATGTAATTGTGGAGTTTAAAAGACATCGGTCGGGAAAACATTGAAGAAATCTTGTGTCAATCTTTTGAAAATCGCAATTTTCGGTGATTTTGGGAACGTTTTTATTTTTTTCTGGAAAACCATGGACGACGAAAGAAAATTGTTACCTACATATCGTAGACGATGTTATAGGCATATATAATATTCATTTTCAGTATCCTACAACAGCTATTACGACGAGGGGAGAGGGAGTTATGAAATTTGTTTGGAAAAAAAAAAATTTCGGACGCCATTTGTGCGGCAATTTATATTAAAATTATATAAGACCATTACATATTTACGTGACTACATTAATCAGATTTGAAAACGTAGATAAACTATCCGCGTGGCACACACCGTTCACGCGCAGTAAAATAAAAACCGAAATACCGTCCCCGGGAAAGGCGCGATTTCGGCCATTTTGTCGTCCTAGCCACGACACGTGGCGGAAACTTCCGGTTTTCGAATTTTTCCTTCGGAGGTTTCCTGGTATATTTTCCCGTATGGTTTACGGTGGCCCGCCCTCATCAAATATTCCGGATCTAAATCTCAGAGGGTACGGGTAGTGCGGCGTATTGCTTGCGAGAAGTTACCAAATAGGAGACATAATGGTACATTTTACACTTAGGGGGGATTTCAGGGGGATACCGGGGGTTTATATGCGTGTACTTCTGGCGGTTACCAGCCGTTCACATAAATTCCGTGGGGATGAGTCGTTGGGGGCGGTTGTTTAGTCACGAAAAGTACCCAAAAAGTAGACTTTTATGAAATTTTTTATTTTTTTGGGGGGTGTATGTGGGTTTACCGGGGGTTTATAGGTTTGCACTACCAGGGGTCATCAATTGTCCACATCAATTCCGTAGCGATGAGTGTTAAGGCTTGGAAAAGCGGCGGAATTGCGACGTGAAGTACCCGAAAAAGCTACTTATGTGCAAATTTTTATTTTTTAGGGGGTTTCGGGGGGTTTAAAGATGACGAAATTATATGGTCACATTCATTTACTGTCATATCTAGCAGAAGTGTACCCTATGACATCCATATTTCGAGATTAATACAATACAAACCAAACCAGTCCCCGAAAAAAGTGAGTAGTGTCCGCCATTTTTATTTTTTCGCGGTGAAATCCATTGAATCATTTATTAAAAGTTCATGTTTTCTAAAAGACAATGCATAGCAGCATGTAACTACAAAGTTTGAAAGAAATCGGTCAGGTTAAAATTGGCAAAATCTTGTGTTAATCTTTTGGAAATCGTAATTTTCGGTGATTTTCGGAATATTTTAATTTTTTTCTGAGTAACCAAGGACGACAAAAGAAAATTGTTACCTATGTTATGTAGACAATATTATGAGCATATATAATAATCATTTTCGTTATTCAACACCTTAAATTAAGTCGAGGGGAGGGGAATGTATGAAATGTTTTTCGAAAAATCAATTTTTGGACGCCATTTTGGCAGCAATTTTCTTAAAAAGAAAACTAGAAAATTACGTTATTACGTGCCCACACTTATTAGCTTTCAAACAATGCATTAACAATCCGTGTGGCATAAACGGTTAGCCCGCAGTAAAATAAAAACCGAAAAAACTGTTCCCGGGAAATGCGCGATTTCGGCCATTTTGTCGACCTAGCGACCGACACGTGGCGGAAACTTCCGGTTTTCGGATTTTTCCTCGGATCATTTCGGGATCCCCGCATGCCTGCCAAATTTCAGCTCTCCAGCACTTCTAGAAGTGGTCGGGAATTTGTATCCATCAGTCAGTCACCACAAGGGCTGTATATAGATGGGATTATAGTCTTTCATTCTAATGTACTACTTCAGCATTTACTTCATATACCAAATCGTTTACTCCTCCGATGGATTAGTTAGATGAAGTGGTGTATTGATTTTCATCTATTATGATATACAGCAATTTTATTATTTCTAACTTTACAGGATGCTTAGTGGTACCAAATTTTTTGTTGTGAGGTATTGATGTGACTGAATTCATAAAGTGATTATTGATATACTGTATAGTTGAGGAACTAAGAAATCGGCGTCGCCCATTGGATATTACAGTCAAAATAACTATCAAGATATTTTTGAGGTAATAAAAAAAAGCATTGTTTGTAGTTCTGGTAAACATTGGTTGTTCTACTATGACTATTGAGCTCTTTGAATTGCTTGATGATATCAGAAACATAATATGAGACAGTGCTTTGCTAATTTTTACCTCAATTCACAACAAAGGGGTAGCACGAACAATGTTATCTTCCATTTATATCTAAGTAAAGTTTGGAATGAAAAATTGATAAATTTCATTGTCACTTTATTCACAGGCTTGCTAATAGTGACACATTAGAGTGCATTCATCTAAAGATTGCAGAAGGACGTGTTCAGCATCTAAACATACAGCGCTGACAGGAGGAGGGTAGTCGTGACTCCCAGTGGTGATGGAGCCTAAAGTGTTGAATAAGGATGGAGTATAACTAAACCTTGGGCGATTTTTCTTCATCTTGCTGAGAAAATGATAGAAATACGAAAATGGGGAATTCTTATCGAGAGAAAATTTTCATTTCACGAAATCTGAAAGAGTGTTAAACAAAACCTCATGCCACTAAAAGGGTAGAACGCAAAGGCGTAATATTTTGCGTCATATCATGTACGGCGTGCGGAATTTTTATTCTGTCTTCTGCTCTTTTGCTAATTTTGCGTCCTAAGATTTTTGATTTTGTTAGAAAATGGACCATTGCTTCAAGCTTAGTAGAATGAAGAAAATGACTGGAATAAATAAGGTTCTGGAATTGCTAGTATTTATAATTTTTACAAGTCAAATATGAAAATGTTTCACAACTTTGGAGTAAACTAGACGGGCGACCAATATTCAACATTATTATAGAGACAAAATAATACTGCATGTTATTCGCTTTGATAATGCCACAGAATGAGGAAAAGCAGAGGCGAAGATAAGTTGCAAACTATTAGAGAGATATTTGATGGGCGGAATGAATATTTGAAATATGCATTCGTGCCAGGACCCTGCATGACAGTTGACATCAGTTATTGATGTTCGTCGGCACTCTACCATTAGAGAGTTTGTTTCATCAAAACCAGGAAAGTATGGTATTATAACTTTGAATAAAATTGAAATTTTGGCTACAAGTGGGTAGTAGTGATTCATACAAATGGAATACCCAAATATACACAGGTAGAGATTACAATAAGTAGATGCCAAGAGGTCAATCACGGAAAAAGATTTGTTACAGATATGGTTGAGGGACTAATCAGCCAGAAACATAATATGTGAAAGTAGACCGCCGACTACTTACCAGAGGTTTAGCGATTTTAGAGATCATGAGTAAAATAAACGAGGGATTCCACCCGAGCTCACGTCTGTAAATTCCATACAGCCTACAGGGTTTCCTAACAAAGTGGTATCTCATGAATATCATGGAATCCAAGAGAAAATCAACTATCGGAAGAATTTACATCGTGAAAAAGAAAATTATGCCAAACTCCCTCCCCAACCTTAGCAGCCTAGGAAAATAAGTGTCGTAAGTAAAACTACAAAAAGGATAGAAAGACACAAACATCATCTTCACGATGTGCGCAAAATATATTCCAAGAGCATTCAGAAATGTTATGCAATCAGTGATTGCAGTAGCATAACGGTTTATAACATTTGTAAACTCGCTGCGCTCCGCGCGCTCGTTAAGGGGCTCCGCCCCTTAAAAACCCCGGGTCCGGCTTCGCCGTCTACATTTGTGGTTCTTCGAAAAATTTTATTTCGAATAATCTCACCTCAGCTAGGGGCCGGCTTCGCCGGCCAGGGGGTAGGGAAGCGCCCCACTCATTCCTCGGAACGGCTACGCCGTTCCTCGTTGAGAGGCGGCTTCGCCGCCCAGGGTTTGAGTGTGCCCCCCCGGGGCTACCCCGCTTAATACTCGGAATGGCTTCGCCGTTCCTCGTCAGGGGTCGGCATAGCCGCCCAGAGGGCAAGGGCATTTTGGAACTATTTCACCGTTTTTCGTTTAAGGGGCGGCTTCGCCGCCCAGGGGCGTAGGGAGCCCACAGCGGCTACGCCGCTTTAACGTTGGGGCGGCTTCGCCGCCCAAGGGTTACTGAAGCTCCCCCTCGCCTACGCCAGTTACTCCTCGGAACGGCTTCACCGTTCCTCGTTGTGGGGCGGCTTCGCCGCCTTGGGGATGATGAGCCCCCCGCGGCTGCTCCGCTTAGTCCTCATAAATGTTCCTCTCCACCGAGAGGGGTGCCCAGGGGGGATTAGGGGGTTTTCATGTGTTATACATGCGGTCATCAATCGTCCACAATTATCATGTGGCGATGATTTTAAAGGGTAGTGCCAATGCGGCGTAATAGTGGCGACAAGTACCCATAAAAGAAGACTTAATGGCAAGTTTTCATTTTTTTCGGGGGGTTCCAACGGAATACCGGGGGTTTATCGTGTGAAAACCAGTGTTCACAAATCGTTCTCATAAATTCCGTGCCGATAAGTCCTAGGGGTCCCGAACAGTGGCGGAATTCTGATGATTCTTTTACCCGGTGAGGCGATTTATTACAAAACTTTTCTGGGAGGTTTCACGGGGATATCGGGGGTTTTTATAATTAGTAGAGGCACCGGCTAAATTGTGACGAAAACTACTCGGAAAAGCGACTTTAAACTTTTTTTATTTTTTTTTCGGCGAGGTTTCAGGAGTTGATCGGGGGTTTTCTGGTATACTTTCCCGTATGGTTTACGGTGGCCCGCCCTCCACAAATATTCCGGATCTAGAGCTCAGAGGGGACGGGTAGTGCGGCATAATGTTTGCGAGAAGTTCCCAAACAGGAGACTTAATGGCACATTTAACATTTGGGGGGGATTTCAGGGGGATACCGGGGGTTTATATGTGTGTACTGTTGGCGGTCACCATCCGTTCACTTAAATTCCGTAGGGATGAGTCGTTGGGGTAAGAACCAGCGGTGGAATAGTCACGAAAAGTACCGAAAAAGTAGACTTATTGGCAAAACTTTATTTTTTGGGGGGTGTATGTGGGTTTACCGGGGGTTTATAGGTTTTATGACTACCAAGGGTCATCAATTGTCCACATCAATTCCGTAGCGATGAGTGGTAAGGCTTGGAAAAGCGGCGGAATTGTGATGAAAAGTACCCGAAAAGGCTACTTACATGCAAATTTTAATTTTTAGGGGGTTTCAGGGGGTTTAAGGATGACCTTATCATATGGCCACATGCATTTACTATCATATCTAAGAGAAGTGTGCCCTATGACATCCATATTTCGATAGTAGTACAATAAAAAGTAAACTTCTCCCCGGAAAAAAATAGTAGTGTCCGCCATTTTTATTTTGTCGCTGTTATATCGACTGCAACATTTATTAAATTCTTACATTTTCGGAAACCATATGCATAGATGTATGTAATTGTGGAGTTTAAAAGACATCGGTCGGGAAAACATTGAAGAAATCTTGTGTCAATCTTTTGAAAATCGCAATTTTCGGTGATTTTGGGAACGTTTTTATTTTTTTCTGGAAAACCATGGACGACGAAAGAAAATTGTTACCTACATATCGTAGACGATGTTATAGGCATATATAATATTCATTTTCAGTATCCTACAACAGCTATTACGACGAGGGGAGAGGGAGTTATGAAATTTGTTTGGAAAAAAAAAAATTTCGGACGCCATTTGTGCGGCAATTTATATTAAAATTATATAAGACCATTACATATTTACGTGACTACATTAATCAGATTTGAAAACGTAGATAAACTATCCGCGTGGCACACACCGTTCACGCGCAGTAAAATAAAAACCGAAATACCGTCCCCGGGAAAGGCGCGATTTCGGCCATTTTGTCGTCCTAGCCACGACACGTGGCGGAAACTTCCGGTTTTCGAATTTTTCCTTCGGAGGTTTCCTGGTATATTTTCCCGTATGGTTTACGGTGGCCCGCCCTCATCAAATATTCCGGATCTAAATCTCAGAGGGTACGGGTAGTGCGGCGTATTGCTTGCGAGAAGTTACCAAATAGGAGACATAATGGTACATTTTACACTTAGGGGGGATTTCAGGGGGATACCGGGGGTTTATATGCGTGTACTTCTGGCGGTTACCAGCCGTTCACATAAATTCCGTGGGGATGAGTCGTTGGGGGCGGTTGTTTAGTCACGAAAAGTACCCAAAAAGTAGACTTTTATGAAATTTTTTATTTTTTTGGGGGGTGTATGTGGGTTTACCGGGGGTTTATAGGTTTGCACTACCAGGGGTCATCAATTGTCCACATCAATTCCGTAGCGATGAGTGTTAAGGCTTGGAAAAGCGGCGGAATTGCGACGTGAAGTACCCGAAAAAGCTACTTATGTGCAAATTTTTATTTTTTAGGGGGTTTCGGGGGGTTTAAAGATGACGAAATTATATGGTCACATTCATTTACTGTCATATCTAGCAGAAGTGTACCCTATGACATCCATATTTCGAGATTAATACAATACAAACCAAACCAGTCCCCGAAAAAAGTGAGTAGTGTCCGCCATTTTTATTTTTTCGCGGTGAAATCCATTGAATCATTTATTAAAAGTTCATGTTTTCTAAAAGACAATGCATAGCAGCATGTAACTACAAAGTTTGAAAGAAATCGGTCAGGTTAAAATTGGCAAAATCTTGTGTTAATCTTTTGGAAATCGTAATTTTCGGTGATTTTCGGAATATTTTAATTTTTTTCTGAGTAACCAAGGACGACAAAAGAAAATTGTTACCTATGTTATGTAGACAATATTATGAGCATATATAATAATCATTTTCGTTATTCAACACCTTAAATTAAGTCGAGGGGAGGGGAATGTATGAAATGTTTTTCGAAAAATCAATTTTTGGACGCCATTTTGGCAGCAATTTTCTTAAAAAGAAAACTAGAAAATTACGTTATTACGTGCCCACACTTATTAGCTTTCAAACAATGCATTAACAATCCGTGTGGCATAAACGGTTAGCCCGCAGTAAAATAAAAACCGAAAAACTGTTCCCGGGAAATGCGCGATTTCGGCCATTTTGTCGACCTAGCGACGACACGTGGCGGAAACTTCCGGTTTTCGGATTTTTCCTCCGGATCATTTCGGGATCCCCGCATGCCTGCCAAATTTCAGCTCTCCAGCACTTCTAGAAGTGGTCGGGAATTTGTATCCATCAGTCAGTCACCACAAGGGCTGTATATAGATGGGATTATAGTCTTTCATTCTAATGTACTACTTCAGCATTTACTTCATATACCAAATCGTTTACTCCTCCGATGGATTAGTTAGATGAAGTGGTGTATTGATTTTCATCTATTATGATATACAGCAATTTTATTATTTCTAACTTTACAGGATGCTTAGTGGTACCAAATTTTTTGTTGTGAGGTATTGATGTGACTGAATTCATAAAGTGATTATTGATATACTGTATAGTTGAGGAACTAAGAAATCGGCGTCGCCCATTGGATATTACAGTCAAAATAACTATCAAGATATTTTTGAGGTAATAATAAAAAAGCATTGTTTGTAGTTCTGGTAAACATTGGTTGTTCTACTATGACTATTGAGCTCTTTGAATTGCTTGATGATATCAGAAACATAATATGAGACAGTGCTTTGCTAATTTTTACCTCAATTCACAACAAAGGGGTAGCACGAACAATGTTATCTTCCATTTATATCTAAGTAAAGTTTGGAATGAAAAATTGATAAATTTCATTGTCACTTTATTCACAGGCTTGCTAATAGTGACACATTTAGAGTGCATTCATCTAAAGATTGCAGAAGGACGTGTTCAGCATCTAAACATACAGCGCTGACAGGAGGAGGGTAGTCGTGACTCCAGTGGTGATGGAGCCTAAAGTGTTGAATAAGGATGGAGTATAACTAAACCTTGGGCGATTTTTTCTTCATCTTGCTGAGAAAATGATAGAAATACGAAAATGGGGAATTCTTATCGAGAGAAAATTTTCATTTCACGAAATCTGAAAGAGTGTTAAACAAAACCTCATGCCACTAAAAAGGGTAGAACGCAAAGGCGTAATATTTTGCGTCATATCATGTACGGCGTGCGGAATTTTTATTCTGTCTTCTGCTCTTTTGCTAATTTTGCGTCCTAAGATTTTTGATTTTGTTAGAAAATGGACCATTGCTTCAAGCTTAGTAGAATGAAGAAAATGACTGGAATAAATAAGGTTCTGGAATTGCTAGTATTTATAATTTTTACAAGTCAAATATGAAAATGTTTCACAACTTTGGAGTAAACTAGACGGGCGACCAATATTCAACATTATTATAGAGACAAAATAATACTGCATGTTATTCGCTTTGATAATGCCACAGAAATGAGGAAAAGCAGAGGCGAAGATAAGTTGCAAACTATTAGAGAGATATTTGATGGGCGGAATGAATATTTGAAATATGCATTCGTGCCAGGACCCTGCATGACAGTTGACATCAGTTATTGATGTTCCGTCGGCACTCTACCATTAGAGAGTTTGTTTCATCAAAACCAGGAAAGTATGGTATTATAACTTTGAATAAAATTGAAATTTTGGCTACAAGTGGTAGTAGTGATTCATACAAATGGAATACCCAAATATACACAGGTAGAGATTACAATATGTAGATGCCAAGAGGTCAATCAAGGAAAAAGATTTGTTACAGATATGGTTGAGGGACTAATCAGCCAGAAACATAATATGTGAAAGTAGACCGCCGACTACTTTCCAGAGGTTTAGCGATTTTAGAGATCATGAGGTAAAATAAACGAGGGATTCCACCCGAGCTCACGTCTGTAAATTCCATACAGCCTACAGGGTTTCCTAACAAAGTGGTATCTCATGAATATCATGGAATCCAAGAGAAAATCAACTATCGGAAGAATTTACATCGTGAAAAAGAAAATTATGCCAAACTCCTCCCCAACCTTAGCAGCCTAGGAAAATAAGTGTCGTAAGTAAAACTACAAAAAGGATAGAAAGACACAAACATCATCTTCACGATGTGCGCAAAATATATTCCAAGAGCATTCAGAAATGTTATGCAATCAGTGATTGCAGTAGCATAACGGTTTATAACATTTGTAAACTCGCTGCGCTCCGCGCGCTCGTTAAGGGGCTCCGCCCCTTAAAAACCCCGGGTCCGGCTTCGCCGTCTACATTTGTGGTTCTTCGAAAAATTTTATTTCGAATAATCTCACCTCAGCTAGGGGCCGGCTTCGCCGGCCAGGGGGTAGGGAAGCGCCCCACTCATTCCTCGGAACGGCTACGCCGTTCCTCGTTGAGAGGCGGCTTCGCCGCCCAGGGTTTGAGTGTGCCCCCCCGGGGCTACCCCGCTTAATACTCGGAATGGCTTCGCCGTTCCTCGTCAGGGGTCGGCATAGCCGCCCAGAGGGCAAGGGCATTTTGGAACTATTTCACCGTTTTTCGTTTAAGGGGCGGCTTCGCCGCCCAGGGGCGTAGGGAGCCCACAGCGGCTACGCCGCTTTAACGTTGGGGCGGCTTCGCCGCCCAAGGGTTACTGAAGCTCCCCCTCGCCTACGCCAGTTACTCCTCGGAACGGCTTCACCGTTCCTCGTTGTGGGGCGGCTTCGCCGCCTTGGGGATGATGAGCCCCCCGCGGCTGCTCCGCTTAGTCCTCATAAATGTTCCTCTCCACCGAGAGGGGTGCCCAGGGGGATTAGGGGGTTTTCATGTGTTATACATGCGGTCATCAATCGTCCACAATTATCATGTGGCGATGATTTTAAAGGGTAGTGCAATGCGGCGTAATAGTGGCGACAAGTACCCATAAAAGAAGACTTAATGGCAAGTTTTCATTTTTTGCGGGGGGTTCCAACGGAATACCGGGGGTTTTATACGTGTGAAAACCAGTGTTCACAAATCGTTCTCATAAATTCCGTGCCGATAAGTCCTAGGGGTCCCGAACAGTGGCGGAATTCTGATGATTCTTTTACCCGGTGAGGCGATTTATTACAAAACTTTTCTGGGAGGTTTCACGGGGATATCGGGGGTTTTTATAATTAGTAGAGGCACCGGCTAAATTGTGACGAAAACTACTCGGAAAAGCGACTTTAAACTTTTTTTATTTTTTTTCGGCGAGGTTTCAGGAGTTGATCGGGGGTTTTCTGGTATACTTTCCCGTATGGTTTACGGTGGCCCGCCCTCCACAAATATTCCGGATCTAGAGCTCAGAGGGGACGGGTAGTGCGGCATAATGTTTGCGAGAAGTTCCCAAACAGGAGACTTAATGGCACATTTAACATTTGGGGGGGATTTCAGGGGGATACCGGGGGTTTATATGTGTGTACTGTTGGCGGTCACCATCCGTTCACTTAAATTCCGTAGGGATGAGTCGTTGGGGTAAGAACCAGCGGTGGAATAGTCACGAAAAGTACCGAAAAAGTAGACTTATTGGCAAAACTTTATTTTTTGGGGGGTGTATGTGGGTTAACCGGGGGTTTATAGGTTTTATGGCTACCAAGGGTCATCAATTGTCCACATCAATTCCGTAGCGATGAGTGGTAAGGCTTGGAAAAGCGGCGGAATTGTGATGAAAAGTACCCGAAAAGGCTACTTACATGCAAATTTTAATTTTTAGGGGGTTTCAGGGGGTTTAAGGATGACCTTATCATATGGCCACATGCATTTACTATCATATCTAAGAGAAGTGTGCCCTATGACATCCATATTTCGATAGTAGTACAATAAAAAGTAAACTTCTCCCCGGAAAAAAATAGTAGTGTCCGCCATTTTTATTTTGTCGCTGTTATATCGACTGCAACATTTATTAAATTCTTACATTTTCGGAAACCATATGCATAGATGTATGTAATTGTGGAGTTTAAAAGACATCGGTCGGGAAAACATTGAAGAAATCTTGTGTCAATCTTTTGAAAATCGCAATTTTCGGTGATTTTGGGAACGTTTTTATTTTTTTCTGGAAAACCATGGACGACGAAAGAAAATTGTTACCTACATATCGTAGACGATGTTATAGGCATATATAATATTCATTTTCAGTATCCTACAACAGCTATTACGACGAGGGGAGAGGGAGTTATGAAATTTGTTTGGAAAAAAAAAAATTTCGGACGCCATTTGTGCGGCAATTTATATTAAAATTATATAAGACCATTACATATTTACGTGACTACATTAATCAGATTTGAAAACGTAGATAAACTATCCGCGTGGCACACACCGTTCACGCGCAGTAAAATAAAAACCGAAATACCGTCCCCGGGAAAGGCGCGATTTCGGCCATTTTGTCGTCCTAGCCACGACACGTGGCGGAAACTTCCGGTTTTCGAATTTTTCCTTCGGAGGTTTCCTGGTATATTTTCCCATATGGTTTACGGTGGCCCGCCCGCATCAAATATTCCGGATCTAAATCTCAGAGGGTACGGGTAGTGCGGCGTATTGTTTGCGAGAAGTTACCAAATAGGAGACATAATGGTACATTTTACACTTAGGGGGGATTTCAGGGGGATACCGGGGGTTTATATGCGTGTACTTCTGGCGGTTACCAGCCGTTCACATAAATTCCGTGGGGATGAGTCGTTGGGGGCGGTTGTTTAGTCACGAAAAGTACCCAAAAAGTAGACTTTTATGAAATTTTTTATTTTTTTGGGGGGTGTATGTGGGTTTACCGGGGGTTTATAGGTTTGCACTACCAGGGGTCATCAATTGTCCACATCAATTCCGTAGCGATGAGTGTTAAGGCTTGGAAAAGCGGCGGAATTGCGACGTGAAGTACCCGAAAAAGCTACTTATGTGCAAATTTTTATTTTTTAGGGGGTTTCGGGGGGTTTAAAGATGACGAAATTATATGGTCACATTCATTTACTGTCATATCTAGCAGAAGTGTACCCTATGACATCCATATTTCGAGATTAATACAATACAAACCAAACCAGTCCCCGAAAAAAGTGAGTAGTGTCCGCCATTTTTATTTTTTCGCGGTGAAATCCATTGAATCATTTATTAAAAGTTCATGTTTTCTAAAAGACAATGCATAGCAGCATGTAACTACAAAGTTTGAAAGAAATCGGTCAGGTTAAAATTGGCAAAATCTTGTGTTAATCTTTTGGAAATCGTAATTTTCGGTGATTTTCGGAATATTTTAATTTTTTTCTGAGTAACCAAGGACGACAAAAGAAAATTGTTACCTATGTTATGTAGACAATATTATGAGCATATATAATAATCATTTTCGTTATTCAACACCTTAAATTAAGTCGAGGGGAGGGGAATGTATGAAATGTTTTTCGAAAAATCAATTTTTGGACGCCATTTTGGCAGCAATTTTCTTAAAAAGAAAACTAGAAAATTACGTTATTACGTGCCCACACTTATTAGCTTTCAAACAATGCATTAACAATCCGTGTGGCATAAACGGTTAGCCCGCAGTAAAATAAAAACCGAAAAACTGTTCCCGGGAAATGCGCGATTTCGGCCATTTTGTCGACCTAGCGACGACACGTGGCGGAAACTTCCGGTTTTCGGATTTTTCCTCCGGATCATTTCGGGATCCCCGCATGCCTGCCAAATTTCAGCTCTCCAGCACTTCTAGAAGTGGTCGGGAATTTGTATCCATCAGTCAGTCACCACAAGGGCTGTATATAGATGGGATGCATCATAATTTTGTTTCATTAAATTTGTTACATATCTTATTTAACATGGACAAATAATCCATTTTGTGATTTGTGTTCATGTAATTGTGCTAATGAACACACATAAAAATGGGAAAGGTGGAGTGATATTTCTGGTAGAGAGAATAATATTATGCTTCGCTGCAGTAATAGCTTCCAACAAAATAATTTAATAATTATAATAAATACGAGAAGAAATATGTTAAGGAGGTAAATAAGATGGAAACCATCTCTTAACTCAGCCTAAATTTATCATAAAGTGGTTATATTGTGGAAAAAATGTTTCAGGGTCCATTGGACCCAGTCAGGCTACTACACGATAATTTTTTTTCAGTCTTCCTAGGGTTAAATTTTTCACCCTTCATTTAATGGCGAAAAATAGATATTGTCATTTAAAAAACTAAAAAATGTGTGAAATACGTACTCCAGGAGTCTTTCCATTTAGGCATTAAAAAATAAAAGAAAACCACCATATTGTTTGGTTACATTATCAAAGTTTCGATGTCTTTTTCAAGAAAATGGCTAAGCACATAAACAGTTTCTGTAAAATATAGAACTTTACAACTAATGCCATATTTTTCCGGGACAATGAGAGAAAAAAAACATAGGAAATATATAATAATGGATAACAATTTTTATTTTTACAGCTAAAATAAGGAAAAAGAGTATCATACAATTGAAATAGTGGTGTTTGGTCGAACGTGTTATCTTTCCTAGTTTTTCGTCCTGATTACCAATCAATGGTGTCTTTGATTTTTATTAATTCGATAAGTGTAAAAAGGTGAACATTTCATTATGAAAGAATAATTGGCAAATCAAAACTTTATCTCAATAGTTGACTTACTAGCATCCTTTACTTCAGCCATTTGTATTTGGGATTTTAAGGTCCTATGCCAACGATGACATAAAAATTGTAGTGAATATGCCAAAAGATGAGCTATGGTTCCATCTTAACCCACTGTAACCCGATGTTGCTTCACATTGGGATACAAATATAGAATTATAACTACAAAAATCACATCAAAAACACAAACATTTTCAGCTCAGTTCAGGAAAGATTTAAACTACCCTTAATGTTGTATTGTTAAGTTTAAGGGTGAAACAAATAGCTGCCATAGATTATGAATGATTAGAAAATTTTTTAAATGAAAAGTCTAAAATATAATTATTCCCTGAAGAAGCTCTGGGTTAAAAAGGGTGAAATTGGATATCCTAAAATTCTTTGTTTATTTCATATACTTACAGTGGTTATTAAAAGACTTCTAAAGTCCATTCCTAAATATCTGTAAAAACCCTATGTAGCAGCCATACCATCATGACTTATGGAAACTGGGCAATTTAATAATTTGCAATTGAGTGTTTATAGATGACATATTATATTGAAAGTATTATACTCAAGAAAATATCACCTCTGGAGATAGTCATAGCCATACATAAGCAAAAATATGCAGTAACGAGTTTTTAAATACCACAGGGACCAATGAGACATATATACAATGGAATTGTTGGTAATTCTAATGGAAATAAAATTCCCTACATTTCTGAGTGGATTCGCTTTTAAGTACTAATACTGGCCGGCAATGTTTTGTATACAGATGCAGTTTATTGTCATTTGTTTAACACATATAGGTGCATAATTACAGTAAGAAACAGGTTACCCTAAAACACAACAATCACAAGGCTATTGGGAAGCACATGGTAGCAGCAACCATAACACAGAGCCCTAAGTCAGATGCCTTAGGTTAGACACTTTCCATGGCCATCCTAGTTTACCATCTAGTTTATCTATAAACAGAAAATTATTCTTAAGATACAGTCCACAAAAAATCAAATAATAGACCAACAAAGGATTCATTACATTAAAATAACTACGATTTGCGAAAGGAAAAAATTTCAGTTAGAAAGAATAATGACAGTTGTATGACAACATTTTACAATATAAAAAGACTATTTTACCAATGAAAAATTATCATTATTACCATTCCCTAATGTGTATTTCCTCATCATTTTTTAACAATACTTGTGTAAACGACAATGAATTATGCGCCTATATATAGATAAGTTAACGGTAAAATGAGAACAATCATGATACAAGTGTAACAATATTTTTAGGCTATTGGCACAATTTGTACTATTTCAACCCAGAAAAAATCATTGATTTCATTATTAATTCACATTGAGTCATACAAAGGAATGAGAGGAACATAACAAAAGATATTAGACCTTGAGCAGACAAATTCGAGTGAAAGTTAGTGGCATTTTGTCTTAATGCAGAGTGAGCTAAGTGGGTGCCCTTGCACTTTTTTGCTACCCAGCTCCTTTAAAATACAAATAAAAAATCCATGACTTGTTCATGCATTCACTACTACGTCGCACTATCCCTATTGGGTGTTTGCTCATCATTTTTAAACACTACTTGTGTAAACGTAATGAATTACGTGTCTCCTGAACTTTTTGCTAAAGAAAAAATGTCAACAAATGCAATCTTAATGATGTATCATTCCAGTGAGTATGCATGCCAGGTGCATTTCAGTAACCATTGTGAGTAAGCCCTTCATACCGTCTACTAGAACAATAATGCCTCTTAGATGTGGGGACGGAAATGCCTCACGAAGTTGCTCTTCCCAGAGAAAGTTTTCCCACATTCCCTGCAAGAATAGGGTCTCCCTCCTATATGGGTGATGGTCGAGGGTGGACTAGTGAGCAAAAGCCTTGCTGCAGGCATTGCATGAACAAGGTCTAACTCCTGTGTGTGTGAGCTTATGTACGGTGCATGGAGATTCTAAGAGAGGATTTCAAGCAAATGCTACATGCATAAGGTTTGTCTCCTGTGTGCGTATGTTTGTGTGTGGTTAGCTGGCTACTGTGAACGACTTTCTGCAGACACTGCAGAAATAGTGTTTCTTCCGTGTGTGTGTGTGCGTGCATACGCATGTGCTTTGTAAGGTTATAATTATGACTGAATGATTTACAGAGTATTCTACATGAAAAAGTTTTTTCTCCTGTGTGCATAAACATATGGTTGTACAAGGTGCTTTCCTGAGTTAAGGATTTCCTGCAGACACTGTAGACACTCCTGGGTGTATATGCATATGCTCGGTAAGGTGATAACTGCGACTGAATGATTTACACCATTTTTACATGAATCAGGCCTCTCTCTTGTGTGTAGCCATATGCTTGTTGAGGTTGCCTTTCAGAGAGAAAGACTTATTGCAGACAATACAGGAATAATTCTAATCCCCCGTGTGTATACGCATATGCTTGGTAAGGACATCACTGCGACTGAATGATTTACAGCATATTTTACATGAATTAGACCTGTCTCTTGTGTGTGTAGCTATATGCTTGTTGAGGATACCACTCACAGAGAAAGACTTATTGCAGATGCTGCATATATAAGGCTTATCCCCAGTGTGTATACGCATGTGGTTGGTAAGGGAATCACTACGACTGAATGATTTACAACATATTTTACATGAATTACTCTTCTCCCCCGTGTGTATATGCATGTGTTTGGTGAGGTCAGAATTGTTACAAAAAGGCTTGGTGCAAATGCTGCATGTATAAGGTTTCTCCCCTGTGTGTGTACGCTTGTGTTTGCTGAGGTGGCTACTCTGAGAGAATGACTTATTGCATACACTACAGGAATAAGGTTTATCCCCAGTGTGTATACGCATGTGCTTGGTGAGGCCAGAACTCTGAGAGAAAGACCTACTGCATACACTACAGGTATAAGGCTTATCCCCAGTGTGAGTACGGATGTGCTTGTTAAGGACATCACTACGACTGAATGATTTACAGCATATGTCACATGAATAAGACCTCTCTCCTGTGTGGGTGCGGATATGGGTTTTGAGGTTGAAACTCAAAGAGAAAGACTCATTGCAGGTGCTGCATGCATAAGGTTTCTCTCCTGTGTGTGTACGCTCGTGTGTGCTGAGGTTGCCCCTCAGAGAGAATGACTTATTGCAGACACTACAGGAATAATTCTTCTCCCCTGTGTGTACACGCATGTGATTGTTGAGAGTAGAAGATTTAGCGAAACACTTATAGCACACACTACAGGAATAAGGCCTCCCTCTTACGCTTGAACACTTTCCCTTTTTGATGTCCCTAATGCAAGAGGAGGAATTTAAGGAATCACTTTCTACACAAGTGTCAGCTCCTACAGCAAACCTTCTCCCTTTTCTATCCTTTCCTTTCTCCAGAGTCCCTCTGGATACTCCCTTTAGAGGCCCATTTCCTTCATGCCTTAGCACTTGTTTTCCACTGTTTGTCCCTTTTATATCTAGCACCATGGAGGACTCATCATCCACAACTAAATTGCTGGCACCGAAATGAGTTTCAAGGTGTTTGATGAGCTCACTTTTGGTGCTGAATCCACCTGTGCAGTGGTAGCAATTATATGAAGTTTCGTTTGACATTTGTCCCTTAACAGCATTTTTTGCCTCACAATTACTGAACTCATCTTTGTACCCCATGACTGCCTCTGCGCAACTCCTCCTCTTTTCACTGATTCTGATCATCCTGAGGGCATCAGGGATTATTGGTGCATCACAACCACTTCCACCCCTCACCTCACCCATTGTGACTCTGCCTCCACTGATTTTGGATGCCTGCTTGTCCATCATATGGAGTTCAGCAAGATGTTGACTTATCAGCAAGAACAGCTCCACATTTTTCCATGACTTCATTGATCACATTCCTTCATTCCCCTGCATGAGATGCTCCATTCGCAGAATTAATGATAGTCAGTGAGGCTGAGGAAGGAATAGTCACCACTCAGATATTTCCCTAAACTTCCTTTCACCAGCTTGAAGCCCTAGAAAAGAATTTTCATATTTTAATCACAAAAGAAAGTTATACTGGTCTAATTTATAAAAGCCCTTTAGTTGATAACTAAAGCTATTTGATAGAAAGCAATATACCGGCTTCAAAGTATCAAGATGGGCCGCCCTTTTTATTATATGTTCATTTTTCATTTGATCTAACAAATAAGGTGTTGTGTCTTTCAACTACAATAAAAATGAAATTTGGAGCCAGTACTCAATAAAATCGATAGCACAAACAAAGAAGTACATGAATAATGGTCATAGTTGAGCTTCCTTTTGAATTATCTATGTGCATAGAAGGAATGTCAAGAAGAAGTAGTAAAATTGTGCAACAAAATATACAATAAAGGTGCACAGCCAAGGGAACCTGTAAAGACAATTACGATACCGATTCTAAATTTGGGAGACAATAGAAAGTGATAGGAACACCAAAACATCAGTCTGATTTCATGTATGGCTAAGGCATTGCTGAGAGTTCTGAATCAGAAAGCCAAACACAGGGCTGCATCATTATAATGCTATTGTTATCGCTTGATGGTTGAACTGGGAATTGAAAATTGCATGGGAATTGCTGATGATAAGTTGCAGAAGCATTTTATTTGCATCCCTTATCTCAAATTTGAAGATGCAATTAAGCAAAGCAATTTAAAAGAAGAAAACTCGGAGTAGTCCACAGCAGTGATGGCTGCTCTTGGGAAAAAGGAGACAGAGGACAATTGCTATCTGCCATCTTTACCATTGATTATGCTGAATCAATGAGGGTGCTTTTTAAAGTGGACAGAGTTTAGAGTAAATTCCAGGGTAATAATAATATGGAAAAGGTAATGAGTAAAAATGTGATGATATCTATCAAAGGATATTGTAATGCACAGAAATGTATCAATCAATGGCCTGTCAGGTCAAAATTTTCAGAATATTTTTTCTGTTGATAATGTTTTTATAGTAATTACCCTGTATGCACCAGTGTTTACCTTTGTAATCAATTTATTACAATTTATACTTTCTATGTAAATGAACTTGGAAAGAGCAATCTAATACTATTATATACGATTTTCTTCTAATCATTTTAGTACTTGCTGACATTATACAAAATGAATTATTTCAGTTGGTAAGTCAATTTTAAAAGTACTAAAAATAAATTAATATCAACAATTATTTTAAAGTTAAGACTTCTCATATTATAACATATTCAAAAAAATATTCGGCTTTTTCCTCAATTCATGTTTCTTAACCATATTTATGTATTAACTGTAAATATATTACTTTGTTTGTTTAAAAACTTCCTTCTATAAAACACAATGATAACATTGAGATACATAAGTTGTAAGTGAATTTCGAACACTTCAATATTCGTGACATATTCATTTGGATTATCGATTTAATTAGTCTCAGTCCTTTTATTTTCAAAAAAATGCCATTTTTAATTTGAGTTTTTTGCATTCAAACGCTCATTTTCAGAAATGGATACTACAATCCTAGGGTTAGGGCTAACAAATGAAAAATCAGCCACATTTCGCAAGTACATCTGTTATTAATTTCATATTTATCTACAATACAAGAATATTCGATTCAAAACGATCTCTCGCCCCTTATATCACTATGGTTACTAAGATAACAGACAACAAACTTCTGTCAATTATAACCAAGGGCTTAACTATGACTGAACAGGAGTATACACATGTGGAAAAAGAATTTTTAAGTGTGGAAAACTGCATTAACAAGTTTCTCAACATGATACATAGACATCCATTTGTAATATGTACCAGGGGCACAGCCAGGAAATAGGGCTAGGGGGGTTTCAGGCGCAACTATTACTGAGGTGCCTGCGTGTATGGCATACCTGACAGGGTTATCAGCAGGTGCGAGGGCCCTCTGCCAGAAAAAATAAGATAAATGGTAAAAATTGTGAGTTTTAAGGCCTCTGAGGGATATTTTATGAATCCTTGTACTATACTATAAATAATATTAATCCAAATAAACAAAATATATTAAAATTCCAAAATTGTCTGAGCTCGGGGGGGGGGGGTGATATCCCCCAAAACACCCCTCGCTGTGCCACTGGTATGTACTGACTACATACCAGGGTAGAATATAATGATTGGGGCTATTGATAAAATAATCTCAAGCAGGCTTCAAAGTTTGAGATTAAAATCAGAGAAATATAATGCGACAATAAAGTGCAAAGCAGGTGAATACTTGGTCATGGTCAAATTTGAAAATGTCAAATATTTTTGTCCAGCGTCAAAATTGGAGATAAGATTTAATGAAATGGCTCTAACCCGCAGCAGAATATAGTGATTAAGGCAATTGATCACTTGCAGGAGAATTGTCTTAATTTTATTTAATACGTCAAGATTTTTTTAACAATTCTTAAGATATATTTACATCTTATAACCATAGATAGATTACAGGGGTTTACATTAATTACAGCTGTGGAAAACGCCACAATCACGACAAAAAAGTGAAATATTTCGGGCCGATTAATCGGCCCCTGGCAGTTTTTGCGCAACAAGCAGGGGCCGGTACATCGGTCCGATTGCAGTAAAAGGGTTTAGGATGGAAAATGATTAAGTCTATATAAGCAATAAAAAAAAAACACATTTACAGCAGAAAATAATCACGCCAAACAAAGCATTTGCCATGAATACCCCACAAATAATGAACACTTAACGAAGCATTATGAACAGATAGAAACCGATATCTCTAGAAAGGAAATTAAAAAGGGAGTCTATCAGCTTTCAAGAAGCATAATGAAGAGAAAAAAATGATCAAGCAATTCAAAGCAGTTGGCATGATCATCACCCAAAAATCAGCACTAAAAGAAGCATTAAAAAACTTGGAAAGCGGATCATCGGAAGCACAAAGTAATCACGCAGCTTCAAGGCAAATGTCACGAGCATCGCACAAGCCTCAGTATTAAAAGAAGCAATATGAAAATTTTGAAATAGGTACATCATGTGAGCAATTAAAAAGAGCATCCTCAAAAACTTGGAAAGTAAATTCACCATTCATAATATTCAGGCCTCTTCAAAGGAAATATCATGAGCATTCCTAGCAACTCAGCACTAAAAGAACTTCTTAAGAACAATTGGAAAGAGGACACTTCAGAATGACAGTTGAAAAGAGCCCCTATGAGCACTAAAAAGGCACGTTCTATTACACAAAATATTATAGCAGCTAAAAAGCAAAGAGGAATGCACTGAGGGTGGCCAATTCCATCCCATAGAATTCCATTCTATTGCCACTCCGTCACATTTTAATCGACTTTCAAAAATGTCCGCTGCGATGATTGCATAGGAATCCAATTTTTCCCAATATTTTGCTCAATGGAAATAGCAAATGCAAGGAACAGTATTGAAGATATATGAATATGATAAATAACATCATCCTGAATGCAAATTTTGGTTTACACCCCTCATTACGCCTTATTTCCCCATGTCACTAGTATGAATTCGTTCGTCACCGACGTGAGTGGAGACTTGTATACCCGTTTAAATGCATGGTGGGTGAAAACTCGTTTAAATTAGGAGATCCTCCTTTGTAAAATTCGTTTATGAAGCCATTGTAATTGGAAACCTCATACGCTTTGTACTAAATAGAGCAATAAAAACGAATACAACATTGATATTATGATGGCAATAGGGTTGTTTCCATCATCAAAGAAAACGAAAGGCATTGATTACGATTCGTTACCCACCATTAATGTATTCATAATACATAAATTATTTGGTTTTTGAAATGCCGGTTTAGACGAATGGCAAAGGTCGAATTTTATCCTCATTTGAAAAAGGCCAGATTGGCACCCATGCGATTCCACTCCACATGACGTCACAGGAACCTAGTTTCTACACGAGAGGATAGGAGTTATACATCGTCTGAGGTTACCAATGCTTGCATGAGGCACAGAGCTCAGGGAAACATGCCTTAATAATCACATATTAAAACTGGCTAAGGTCGGAAAGTTTTCTTCGTTTGATATGGTATTAACAAACCTTTTTTAAGCCAAGCGCTACCATCCAGCAAGGTACTCAGCTACCCGCTAGCAGCCTGCGACGCATCAGCGCTAAGCATTGCCTTAAGGTCACCTCACCAGGAGGGAGGTGACCTATTACTCCCTAATAATTTGCCACAAGTAAACAGGCATCCTAATCCATGAAACTTTAAATCAAGTCAGCCATAAATTGTATTTAATAAACGAACTTATGCCCTCACCAATTACGTCATCTCTGTTCGCTTGTTATTTGATATCAAGTCAGCAGATTCTTTTAAACGGGATACGCTACGGAACCCCAATGGTCTCCATTAAAAGCATCTTGATGCATTAAACCGAATATATAAAGCTTATATTTTCATGAATGATACCCAAACTTAAGCACTAAGTCGTCCTAAAACATGTCACTCATAAATCTGTCGATGTTAAAGCCAAATTTCCGGAGAAACAGATATCAACGTTCAAAACAAACTCGAATTGTATTTTATATTCTTGGATGTCACATCCCAAAACAGATCCTACGTACTTACAAACCTCTATGTTATAAAAAAAAGAATCACATTTGAAACTTCTCATAGAGAACTACCCTCTAATCAATTATATTTGCTGTAGTTAGAGGTTTCCGGTTTTGAAATCTCATATTTTCGCTACTTTTCCCAAAGACCACACAAAGCCAATATATAAAAATGTAGTAAGCTTTTAAGGCTTAAATTGCGAGGGTTTAAATATTTCTGCGACGTTGACAGAGAAGAATGCGATACTTCAAATGCCGCGAGAGGATTTTAATACACACGGTATTCCTACCAATAATGGTATTTAAGGACACAAAAGTTGATAAGACAAAACAGTATGATAACATCATATAGTACATATACCTGCGAACATTTAGAACACATAATATCATTACGACAGGGCCAAACAACTCCGAAAAGCATAATACATCACCTAGTAGACGGAATACTTGCTATCACACCTAGAGAGTAATCCTGATTAATGAGAGACCACTTGCATGATTTTACTATGAGGTGGTGATATGTAATTATGCATTTTTAATGAGAACCATACACAACAAAACACACAAGAAAGTCACGCAGTATTCTCCACCATAAATACGGATATGATCAAGAAGCCTACTTATAGGGTTCTTGGATATGATACACGAATAAAAAGTCAGTGTCGCCGGCATGAAAACAGAAGATTATATACTAACTCGCACGCTCCGCGCGCTCGTTAAGGGGCTCCGCCCCTTAAAACCCCGGTTCCGGCTTCGCCGTCTACATTTGTGGTCGTTCGAAGACTTTTGAAGTTCGAATAATCTCAACACGGCTAGGGGCCGGCTTCGCCGGCCAGGGGGTAGGGAGGTGCCCCACTCATTCCTCGGAACGGCTTCGCCGTTCCTCGCTGAAGGGCGGCTTCGCCGCCTGGGGGTTTAGTGTGCCAGAGGGCGAGGGCATTTCGGAACTGTTTCACCGTCATTCGTTTAAGGGGCGGCTTCGCCGCCCAGAGGTGGGGGGAGTCCACAGCGGTTGCGCCGCTTGAACATCGGGGCGGCTACGCCGCCCGGGGGTTCTGAAGCTCCCCCTCGCCTACGCCAGTTCCTCGTTGTGGGGCGGCTTCGCCGCCTTGGGGTTGAGGAGCCCCCCCGCGACTGCTCCGCCTAGCCCTTATAAATGGTCTTCCCCACCGAGAGGGGTGCCCAGGGGGATTCGGGGATTTTAATGTGTTATGCATGCGGTGACCAAAAGTGCAAGGTGATCATGTAGCGATGATTGTAAAAGGTAGTGCAATGCGGATTAATAGTGGCGACAAGTACCCATAAAAGAAGACTTAATGGCAAGTTTTTCATTTTTTTTTTCTGGGGGTTCCTACGGAATACCGGGGGTTTTATACTTGTGTTAAACCAGTGGTCACTAAAAGTTCTCATAAATTCCGTGCCGATAAGTCCTAGGGGACCGGAAGAGTGGTCTTACGATTCTTTTCCCTGGAGAGGCTATTTATTAGAAATTTTTTGGGAAGTTTCACGGGGTTATCTGGGGTTTTAATAAGTGGTAGGGGCATCGGTTAAATTGTGTCGAAAACTATTCGGAAAGGCGAGTTTAAATTTGTTTTATTTTTTTTTCGGCGATGTTCCAGGAGGTAATCGGGGGTGTTCTGGTATTTTTTCCCGTATGGTTTACGGTGGCTCGCCCTCACCAAATATTCCGGATCTAGAGCTCAGAGGGGACGGGTAGTGCGGCGTAATGTTTGCGAGAAGTTCCCAAATAGGAGACTAAATGACACATTTTACATTTGGGGGGGATTTCACGGGGATACCGGGGGTTTAAATGTGTGTACTCCTGGCGGTCACCATCCATTCACATAAATTTCGGGGGGATGAGTCGTTGGGGGCGGTGGAATAGTCACGAAAAGTACCGAAAAAGTAGACTTATTTGAAAATTTTTTTTTGGGGGGGGGGGGTGTATGTGGGTTTACCGGGGGTTTATAGGTTTTTACTGCCAGCGGGCATCAATCGTCCACATCAATTCCGTAGCGATGAATGGTAAGGATTGGAAAAGCGGCGGAATTGTGACGAAAGGTACCCGACAAGGCTGCTTATATGCTAATTTTAATTTTTTAGGGGATTTTGGGGGGTTAAAAGATGACGGTACTATATGGTCACATTCATTTACTGTCATGTCTAAAAGAATTGTGCCCTATGACATCCATATTTCGAAAGTAATACAATAAAAAGCAAACCAGTCCCTGAAAAATGTTAGCAGTGCCCGCCATTTTTATTTTTTCGCGGTTAAATCCATTAAACTATTATTAAAATGTTTATGTTTTCTGAAAGACAATGCATAGCTGTATGTAACTACAAAGTTTGAAAGAAATCAATTGAGTTAAAATTGACAAAACCTTGTCTTAATCTTTTGAAAATCGTAATTTTCGGTGATTTTCGGAATATTTTAATTTTATTCTCAGTAACCAAGGACGATGAAAGAAAAACGTTACCTACATTTCGTAGACTATGTTATGAGCATATATAATAATCATTTTCAATATCCTACACCTGTAATTACGACTAGGGGAGCGGAAGTTATGAAATATTTTTCGAAAACCCAATTTTTGGACGCCATTTTGGCAGCAAATTTCTTAAAAAGAAACTTATAACATAACATAATTACGTTACTACATTTACCAGCTTTCAAAAAATGCATTAACGATCCGTGTGGCATGCACAGTTCGCGCGCAGTAAAATAAAAACCGGAAGACGGTCCCCGGAAAAAGCGCGATTTCGGCCATTTTGTCGTCCTAGCGACGACACGTGGCGGAAACTTCCGGTTTTCGGATTTTTCCTCCGAATCATTTCGGGTTCCCCGCACGCGTGCCAAATTTCAGCTCTCCAGCACTTCTAGAAGTGGTCGGGAATTTGTATCCATCAGTGAGTCAGTCACCACGAGGGCTGTATATAGATAGGACTCGCTGCGCTCCGCGCGCTCGTTAAGGGGCTCCGCCCCTTAAAAACCCCGGGTCCGGCTTCGCCGTCTACATTTGTGGTTCTTCGAAAAATTTTATTTCGAATAATCTCACCTCAGCTAGGGGCCGGCTTCGCCGGCCAGGGGGTAGGGAAGCGCCCCACTCATTCCTCGGAACGGCTACGCCGTTCCTCGTTGAGAGGCGGCTTCGCCGCCCAGGGTTTGAGTGTGCCCCCCCGGGGCTACCCCGCTTAATACTCGGAATGGCTTCGCCGTTCCTCGTCAGGGGTCGGCATAGCCGCCCAGAGGGCAAGGGCATTTTGGAACTATTTCACCGTTTTTCGTTTAAGGGGCGGCTTCGCCGCCCAGGGGCGTAGGGAGCCCACAGCGGCTACGCCGCTTTAACGTTGGGGCGGCTTCGCCGCCCAAGGGTTACTGAAGCTCCCCCTCGCCTACGCCAGTTACTCCTCGGAACGGCTTCACCGTTCCTCGTTGTGGGGCGGCTTCGCCGCCTTGGGGATGATGAGCCCCCCGCGGCTGCTCCGCTTAGTCCTCATAAATGTTCCTCTCCACCGAGAGGGGTGCCCAGGGGGATTAGGGGGTTTTCATGTGTTATACATGCGGTCATCAATCGTCCACAATTATCATGTGGCGATGATTTTAAAGGGTAGTGCAATGCGGCGTAATAGTGGCGACAAGTACCCATAAAAGAAGACTTAATGGCAAGTTTTCATTTTTTGCGGGGGGTTCCAACGGAATACCGGGGGTTTTATACGTGTGAAAACCAGTGTTCACAAATCGTTCTCATAAATTCCGTGCCGATAAGTCCTAGGGGTCCCGAACAGTGGCGGAATTCTGATGATTCTTTTACCCGGTGAGGCGATTTATTACAAAACTTTTCTGGGAGGTTTCACGGGGATATCGGGGGTTTTTATAATTAGTAGAGGCACCGGCTAAATTGTGACGAAAACTACTCGGAAAAGCGACTTTAAACTTTTTTTATTTTTTTTTCGGCGAGGTTTCAGGAGTTGATCGGGGGTTTTCTGGTATACTTTCCCGTATGGTTTACGGTGGCCCGCCCTCCACAAATATTCCGGATCTAGAGCTCAGAGGGGACGGGTAGTGCGGCATAATGTTTGCGAGAAGTTCCCAAACAGGAGACTTAATGGCACATTTAACCTTTGGGGGGGATTTCAGGGGGATACCGGGGGTTTATATGTGTGTACTGTTGGCGGTCACCATCCGTTCACTTAAATTCCGTAGGGATGAGTCGTTGGGGTAAGAACCAGCGGTGGAATAGTCACGAAAAGTA
Organism: Ischnura elegans; assembly: GCF_921293095.1. Lineage (NCBI taxonomy): Eukaryota > Metazoa > Arthropoda > Insecta > Odonata > Coenagrionidae > Ischnura > Ischnura elegans. Next base: position 7,789,885 of record NC_060258.1, read on the forward strand.
CCGAAAAAGTAGACTTATTGGCAAAACTTTATTTTTTGGGGGGTGTATGTGGGTTTACCGGGGGTTTATAGGTTTTATGACTACCAAGGGTCATCAATTGTCCACATCAATTCCGTAGCGATGAGTGGTAAGGCTTGGAAAAGCGGCGGAATTGTGATGAAAAGTACCCGAAAAGGCTACTTACATGCAAATTTTAATTTTTAGGGGGTTTCAGGGGGTTTAAGGATGACCTTATCATATGGCCACATGCATTTACTATCATATCTAAGAGAAGTGTGCCCTATGACATCCATATTTCGATAGTAGTACAATAAAAAGTAAACTTCTCCCCGGAAAAAAATAGTAGTGTCCGCCATTTTTATTTTGTCGCTGTTATATCGACTGCAACATTTATTAAATTCTTACATTTTCGGAAACCATATGCATAGATGTATGTAATTGTGGAGTTTAAAAGACATCGGTCGGGAAAACATTGAAGAAATCTTGTGTCAATCTTTTGAAAATCGCAATTTTCGGTGATTTTGGGAACGTTTTTATTTTTTTCTGGAAAACCATGGACGACGAAAGAAAATTGTTACCTACCATATCGTAGACGATGTTATAGGCATATATAATATTCATTTTCAGTATCCTACAACAGCTATTACGACGAGGGGAGAGGGAGTTATGAAATTTGTTTGGAAAAAAAAAAATTTCGGACGCCATTTGTGCGGCAATTTATATTAAAATTATATAAGACCATTACATATTTACGTGACTACATTAATCAGATTTGAAAACGTAGATAAACTATCCGCGTGGCACACACCGTTCACGCGCAGTAAAATAAAAACCGAAATACCGTCCCCGGGAAAGGCGCGATTTCGGCCATTTTGTCGTCCTAGCCACGACACGTGGCGGAAACTTCCGGTTTTCGAATTTTTCCTTCGGAGGTTTCCTGGTATATTTTCCCGTATGGTTTACGGTGGCCCGCCCTCATCAAATATTCCGGATCTAAATCTCAGAGGGTACGGGTAGTGCGGCGTATTGCTTGCGAGAAGTTACCAAATAGGAGACATAATGGTACATTTTACACTTAGGGGGGATTTCAGGGGGATACCGGGGGTTTATATGCGTGTACTTCTGGCGGTTACCAGCCGTTCACATAAATTCCGTGGGGGATGCGTCGTTGGGGGCGGTTGTTTAGTCACGAAAAGTACCCAAAAAGTAGACTTTTATGAAATTTTTTATTTTTTTGGGGGGTGTATGTGGGTTTACCGGGGGTTTATAGGTTTGCACTACCAGGGGTCATCAATTGTCCACATCAATTCCGTAGCGATGAGTGTTAAGGCTTGGAAAAGCGGCGGAATTGCGACGTGAAGTACCCGAAAAAGCTACTTATGTGCAAATTTTTATTTTTTTAGGGGGTTTCGGGGGGTTTAAAGATGACGAAATTATATGGTCTCATTCATTTACTGTCATATCTAGCAGAAGTGTACCCTATGACATCCATATTTCGAGATTAATACAATACAAACCAAACCAGTCCCCGAAAAAAGTGAGTAGTGTCCGCCATTTTTATTTTTTCGCGGTGAAATCCATTGAATCATTTATTAAAAGTTCATGTTTTCTAAAAGACAATGCATAGCAGCATGTAACTACAAAGTTTGAAAGAAATCGGTCAGGTTAAAAATGGCAAAATCTTGTGTTAATCTTTTGGAAATCGTAATTTTCGGTGATTTTCGGAATATTTTAATTTTTTTCTGAGTAACCAAGGACGACAAAAGAAAATTGTTACCTATGTTATGTAGACAATATTATGAGCATATATAATAATCATTTTCGTTATTCAACACCTTAAATTAAGTCGAGGGGAGGGGAATGTATGAAATGTTTTTCGAAAAATCAATTTTTGGACGCCATTTTGGCAGCAATTTTCTTAAAAAGAAAACTAGAAAATTACGTTATTACGTGCCCACACTTATTAGCTTTCAAACAATGCATTAACAATCCGTGTGGCATAAACGGTTAGCCCGCAGTAAAATAAAAACCGAAAAACTGTTCCCGGGAAATGCGCGATTTCGGCCATTTTGTCGACCTAGCGACGACACGTGGCGGAAACTTCCGGTTTTCGGATTTTTCCTCCGGATCATTTCGGGATCCCCGCATGCCTGCCAAATTTCAGCTCTCCAGCACTTCTAGAAGTGGTCGGGAATTTGTATCCATCAGTCAGTCACCACAAGGGCTGTATATAGATGGGATTATAGTCTTTCATTCTAATGTACTACTTCAGCATTTACTTCATATACCAAATCGTTTACTCCTCCGATGGATTAGTTAGATGAAGTGGTGTATTGATTTTCATCTATTATGATATACAGCAATTTTATTATTTCTAACTTTACAGGATGCTTAGTGGTACCAAATTTTTTGTTGTGAGGTATTGATGTGACTGAATTCATAAAGTGATTATTGATATACTGTATAGTTGAGGAACTAAGAAATCGGCGTCGCCCATTGGATATTACAGTCAAAATAACTATCAAGATATTTTTGAGGTAATAATAAAAAAGCATTGTTTGTAGTTCTGGTAAACATTGGTTGTTCTACTATGACTATTGAGCTCTTTGAATTGCTTGATGATATCAGAAACATAATATGAGACAGTGCTTTGCTAATTTTTACCTCAATTCACAACAAAGGGGTAGCACGAACAATGTTATCTTCCATTTATATCTAAGTAAAGTTTGGAATGAAAAATTGATAAATTTCATTGTCACTTTATTCACAGGCTTGCTAATAGTGACACATTTAGAGTGCATTCATCTAAAGATTGCAGAAGGACGTGTTCAGCATCTAAACATACAGCGCTGACAGGAGGAGGGTAGTCGTGACTCCAGTGGTGATGGAGCCTAAAGTGTTGAATAAGGATGGAGTATAACTAAACCTTGGGCGATTTTTTCTTCATCTTGCTGAGAAAATGATAGAAATACGAAAATGGGGAATTCTTATCGAGAGAAAATTTTCATTTCACGAAATCTGAAAGAGTGTTAAACAAAACCTCATGCCACTAAAAAGGGTAGAACGCAAAGGCGTAATATTTTGCGTCATATCATGTACGGCGTGCGGAATTTTTATTCTGTCTTCTGCTCTTTTGCTAATTTTGCGTCCTAAGATTTTTGATTTTGTTAGAAAATGGACCATTGCTTCAAGCTTAGTAGAATGAAAAAAATGACTGGAATAAATAAGGTTCTGGAATTGCTAGTATTTATAATTTTTACAAGTCAAATATGAAAATGTTTCACAACTTTGGAGTAAACTAGACGGGCGACCAATATTCAACATTATTATAGAGACAAAATAATACTGCATGTTATTCGCTTTGATAATGCCACAGAAATGAGGAAAAGCAGAGGCGAAGATAAGTTGCAAACTATTAGAGAGATATTTGATGGGCGGAATGAATATTTGAAATATGCATTCGTGCCAGGACCCTGCATGACAGTTGACATCAGTTATTGATGTTCCGTCGGCACTCTACCATTAGAGAGTTTGTTTCATCAAAACCAGGAAAGTATGGTATTATAACTTTGAATAAAATTGAAATTTTGGCTACAAGTGGTAGTAGTGATTCATACAAATGGAATACCCAAATATACACAGGTAGAGATTACAATATGTAGATGCCAAGAGGTCAATCAAGGAAAAAGATTTGTTACAGATATGGTTGAGGGACTAATCAGCCAGAAACATAATATGTGAAAGTAGACCGCCGACTACTTTCCAGAGGTTTAGCGATTTTAGAGATCATGAGGTAAAATAAACGAGGGATTCCACCCGAGCTCACGTCTGTAAATTCCATACAGCCTACAGGGTTTCCTAACAAAGTGGTATCTCATGAATATCATGGAATCCAAGAGAAAATCAACTATCGGAAGAATTTACATCGTGAAAAAGAAAATTATGCCAAACTCCTCCCCAACCTTAGCAGCCTAGGAAAATAAGTGTCGTAAGTAAAACTACAAAAAGGATAGAAAGACACAAACATCATCTTCACGATGTGCGCAAAATATATTCCAAGAGCATTCAGAAATGTTATGCAATCAGTGATTGCAGTAGCATAACGGTTTATAACATTTGTAAACTCGCTGCGCTCCGCGCGCTCGTTAAGGGGCTCCGCCCCTTAAAAACCCCGGGTCCGGCTTCGCCGTCTACATTTGTGGTTCTTCGAAAAATTTTATTTCGAATAATCTCACCTCAGCTAGGGGCCGGCTTCGCCGGCCAGGGGGTAGGGAAGCGCCCCACTCATTCCTCGGAACGGCTACGCCGTTCCTCGTTGAGAGGCGGCTTCGCCGCCCAGGGTTTGAGTGTGCCCCCCCGGGGCTACCCCGCTTAATACTCGGAATGGCTTCGCCGTTCCTCGTCAGGGGTCGGCATAGCCGCCCAGAGGGCAAGGGCATTTTGGAACTATTTCACCGTTTTTCGTTTAAGGGGCGGCTTCGCCGCCCAGGGGCGTAGGGAGCCCACAGCGGCTACGCCGCTTTAACGTTGGGGCGGCTTCGCCGCCCAAGGGTTACTGAAGCTCCCCCTCGCCTACGCCAGTTACTCCTCGGAACGGCTTCACCGTTCCTCGTTGTGGGGCGGCTTCGCCGCCTTGGGGATGATGAGCCCCCCGCGGCTGCTCCGCTTAGTCCTCATAAATGTTCCTCTCCACCGAGAGGGGTGCCCAGGGGGATTAGGGGGTTTTCATGTGTTATACATGCGGTCATCAATCGTCCACAATTATCATGTGGCGATGATTTTAAAGGGTAGTGCAATGCGGCGTAATAGTGGCGACAAGTACCCATAAAAGAAGACTTAATGGCAAGTTTTCATTTTTTGCGGGGGGTTCCAACGGAATACCGGGGGTTTTATACGTGTGAAAACCAGTGTTCACAAATCGTTCTCATAAATTCCGTGCCGATAAGTCCTAGGGGTCCCGAACAGTGGCGGAATTCTGATGATTCTTTTACCCGGTGAGGCGATTTATTACAAAACTTTTCTGGGAGGTTTCACGGGGATATCGGGGGTTTTTATAATTAGTAGAGGCACCGGCTAAATTGTGACGAAAACTACTCGGAAAAGCGACTTTAAACTTTTTTTATTTTTTTTCGGCGAGGTTTCAGGAGTTGATCGGGGGTTTTCTGGTATACTTTCCCGTATGGTTTACGGTGGCCCGCCCTCCACAAATATTCCGGATCTAGAGCTCAGAGGGGACGGGTAGTGCGGCATAATGTTTGCGAGAAGTTCCCAAACAGGAGACTTAATGGCACATTTAACATTTGGGGGGGATTTCAGGGGGATACCGGGGGTTTATATGTGTGTACTGTTGGCGGTCACCATCCGTTCACTTAAATTCCGTAGGGATGAGTCGTTGGGGTAAGAACCAGCGGTGGAATAGTCACGAAAAGTACCGAAAAAGTAGACTTATTGGCAAAACTTTATTTTTTGGGGGGTGTATGTGGGTTTACCGGGGGTTTATAGGTTTTATGACTACCAAGGGTCATCAATTGTCCACATCAATTCCGTAGCGATGAGTGGTAAGGCTTGGAAAAGCGGCGGAATTGTGATGAAAAGTACCCGAAAAGGCTACTTACATGCAAATTTTAATTTTTAGGGGGTTTCAGGGGGTTTAAGGATGACCTTATCATATGGCCACATGCATTTACTATCATATCTAAGAGAAGTGTGCCCTATGACATCCATATTTCGATAGTAGTACAATAAAAAGTAAACTTCTCCCCGGAAAAAAATAGTAGTGTCCGCCATTTTTATTTTGTCGCTGTTATATCGACTGCAACATTTATTAAATTCTTACATTTTCGGAAACCATATGCATAGATGTATGTAATTGTGGAGTTTAAAAGACATCGGTCGGGAAAACATTGAAGAAATCTTGTGTCAATCTTTTGAAAATCGCAATTTTCGGTGATTTTGGGAACGTTTTTATTTTTTTCTGGAAAACCATGGACGACGAAAGAAAATTGTTACCTACATATCGTAGACGATGTTATAGGCATATATAATATTCATTTTCAGTATCCTACAACAGCTATTACGACGAGGGGAGAGGGAGTTATGAAATTTGTTTGGAAAAAAAAAAATTTCGGACGCCATTTGTGCGGCAATTTATATTAAAATTATATAAGACCATTACATATTTACGTGACTACATTAATCAGATTTGAAAACGTAGATAAACTATCCGCGTGGCACACACCGTTCACGCGCAGTAAAATAAAAACCGAAATACCGTCCCCGGGAAAGGCGCGATTTCGGCCATTTTGTCGTCCTAGCCACGACACGTGGCGGAAACTTCCGGTTTTCGAATTTTTCCTTCGGAGGTTTCCTGGTATATTTTCCCGTATGGTTTACGGTGGCCCGCCCTCATCAAATATTCCGGATCTAAATCTCAGAGGGTACGGGTAGTGCGGCGTATTGCTTGCGAGAAGTTACCAAATAGGAGACATAATGGTACATTTTACACTTAGGGGGGATTTCAGGGGGATACCGGGGGTTTATATGCGTGTACTTCTGGCGGTTACCAGCCGTTCACATAAATTCCGTGGGGATGAGTCGTTGGGGGCGGTTGTTTAGTCACGAAAAGTACCCAAAAAGTAGACTTTTATGAAATTTTTTATTTTTTTGGGGGGTGTATGTGGGTTTACCGGGGGTTTATAGGTTTGCACTACCAGGGGTCATCAATTGTCCACATCAATTCCGTAGCGATGAGTGTTAAGGCTTGGAAAAGCGGCGGAATTGCGACGTGAAGTACCCGAAAAAGCTACTTATGTGCAAATTTTTATTTTTTAGGGGGTTTCGGGGGGTTTAAAGATGACGAAATTATATGGTCACATTCATTTACTGTCATATCTAGCAGAAGTGTACCCTATGACATCCATATTTCGAGATTAATACAATACAAACCAAACCAGTCCCCGAAAAAAGTGAGTAGTGTCCGCCATTTTTATTTTTTCGCGGTGAAATCCATTGAATCATTTATTAAAAGTTCATGTTTTCTAAAAGACAATGCATAGCAGCATGTAACTACAAAGTTTGAAAGAAATCGGTCAGGTTAAAATTGGCAAAATCTTGTGTTAATCTTTTGGAAATCGTAATTTTCGGTGATTTTCGGAATATTTTAATTTTTTTCTGAGTAACCAAGGACGACAAAAGAAAATTGTTACCTATGTTATGTAGACAATATTATGAGCATATATAATAATCATTTTCGTTATTCAACACCTTAAATTAAGTCGAGGGGAGGGGAATGTATGAAATGTTTTTCGAAAAATCAATTTTTGGACGCCATTTTGGCAGCAATTTTCTTAAAAAGAAAACTAGAAAATTACGTTATTACGTGCCCACACTTATTAGCTTTCAAACAATGCATTAACAATCCGTGTGGCATAAACGGTTAGCCCGCAGTAAAATAAAAACCGAAAAACTGTTCCCGGGAAATGCGCGATTTCGGCCATTTTGTCGACCTAGCGACGACACGTGGCGGAAACTTCCGGTTTTCGGATTTTTCCTCCGGATCATTTCGGGATCCCCGCATGCCTGCCAAATTTCAGCTCTCCAGCACTTCTAGAAGTGGTCGGGAATTTGTATCCATCAGTCAGTCACCACAAGGGCTGTATATAGATGGGATTATAGTCTTTCATTCTAATGTACTACTTCAGCATTTACTTCATATACCAAATCGTTTACTCCTCCGATGGATTAGTTAGATGAAGTGGTGTATTGATTTTCATCTATTATGATATACAGCAATTTTATTATTTCTAACTTTACAGGATGCTTAGTGGTACCAAATTTTTTGTTGTGAGGTATTGATGTGACTGAATTCATAAAGTGATTATTGATATACTGTATAGTTGAGGAACTAAGAAATCGGCGTCGCCCATTGGATATTACAGTCAAAATAACTATCAAGATATTTTTGAGGTAATAATAAAAAAGCATTGTTTGTAGTTCTGGTAAACATTGGTTGTTCTACTATGACTATTGAGCTCTTTGAATTGCTTGATGATATCAGAAACATAATATGAGACAGTGCTTTGCTAATTTTTACCTCAATTCACAACAAAGGGGTAGCACGAACAATGTTATCTTCCATTTATATCTAAGTAAAGTTTGGAATGAAAAATTGATAAATTTCATTGTCACTTTATTCACAGGCTTGCTAATAGTGACACATTTAGAGTGCATTCATCTAAAGATTGCAGAAGGACGTGTTCAGCATCTAAACATACAGCGCTGACAGGAGGAGGGTAGTCGTGACTCCAGTGGTGATGGAGCCTAAAGTGTTGAATAAGGATGGAGTATAACTAAACCTTGGGCGATTTTTTCTTCATCTTGCTGAGAAAATGATAGAAATACGAAAATGGGGAATTCTTATCGAGAGAAAATTTTCATTTCACGAAATCTGAAAGAGTGTTAAACAAAACCTCATGCCACTAAAAAGGGTAGAACGCAAAGGCGTAATATTTTGCGTCATATCATGTACGGCGTGCGGAATTTTTATTCTGTCTTCTGCTCTTTTGCTAATTTTGCGTCCTAAGATTTTTGATTTTGTTAGAAAATGGACCATTGCTTCAAGCTTAGTAGAATGAAGAAAATGACTGGAATAAATAAGGTTCTGGAATTGCTAGTATTTATAATTTTTACAAGTCAAATATGAAAATGTTTCACAACTTTGGAGTAAACTAGACGGGCGACCAATATTCAACATTATTATAGAGACAAAATAATACTGCATGTTATTCGCTTTGATAATGCCACAGAAATGAGGAAAAGCAGAGGCGAAGATAAGTTGCAAACTATTAGAGAGATATTTGATGGGCGGAATGAATATTTGAAATATGCATTCGTGCCAGGACCCTGCATGACAGTTGACATCAGTTATTGATGTTCCGTCGGCACTCTACCATTAGAGAGTTTGTTTCATCAAAACCAGGAAAGTATGGTATTATAACTTTGAATAAAATTGAAATTTTGGCTACAAGTGGTAGTAGTGATTCATACAAATGGAATACCCAAATATACACAGGTAGAGATTACAATATGTAGATGCCAAGAGGTCAATCAAGGAAAAAGATTTGTTACAGATATGGTTGAGGGACTAATCAGCCAGAAACATAATATGTGAAAGTAGACCGCCGACTACTTTCCAGAGGTTTAGCGATTTTAGAGATCATGAGGTAAAATAAACGAGGGATTCCACCCGAGCTCACGTCTGTAAATTCCATACAGCCTACAGGGTTTCCTAACAAAGTGGTATCTCATGAATATCATGGAATCCAAGAGAAAATCAACTATCGGAAGAATTTACATCGTGAAAAAGAAAATTATGCCAAACTCCTCCCCAACCTTAGCAGCCTAGGAAAATAAGTGTCGTAAGTAAAACTACAAAAAGGATAGAAAGACACAAACATCATCTTCACGATGTGCGCAAAATATATTCCAAGAGCATTCAGAAATGTTATGCAATCAGTGATTGCAGTAGCATAACGGTTTATAACATTTGTAAACTCGCTGCGCTCCGCGCGCTCGTTAAGGGGCTCCGCCCCTTAAAAACCCCGGGTCCGGCTTCGCCGTCTACATTTGTGGTTCTTCGAAAAATTTTATTTCGAATAATCTCACCTCAGCTAGGGGCCGGCTTCGCCGGCCAGGGGGTAGGGAAGCGCCCCACTCATTCCTCGGAACGGCTACGCCGTTCCTCGTTGAGAGGCGGCTTCGCCGCCCAGGGTTTGAGTGTGCCCCCCCGGGGCTACCCCGCTTAATACTCGGAATGGCTTCGCCGTTCCTCGTCAGGGGTCGGCATAGCCGCCCAGAGGGCAAGGGCATTTTGGAACTATTTCACCGTTTTTCGTTTAAGGGGCGGCTTCGCCGCCCAGGGGCGTAGGGAGCCCACAGCGGCTACGCCGCTTTAACGTTGGGGCGGCTTCGCCGCCCAAGGGTTACTGAAGCTCCCCCTCGCCTACGCCAGTTACTCCTCGGAACGGCTTCACCGTTCCTCGTTGTGGGGCGGCTTCGCCGCCTTGGGGATGATGAGCCCCCCGCGGCTGCTCCGCTTAGTCCTCATAAATGTTCCTCTCCACCGAGAGGGGTGCCCAGGGGGATTAGGGGGTTTTCATGTGTTATACATGCGGTCATCAATCGTCCACAATTATCATGTGGCGATGATTTTAAAGGGTAGTGCAATGCGGCGTAATAGTGGCGACAAGTACCCATAAAAGAAGACTTAATGGCAAGTTTTCATTTTTTGCGGGGGGTTCCAACGGAATACCGGGGGTTTTATACGTGTGAAAACCAGTGTTCACAAATCGTTCTCATAAATTCCGTGCCGATAAGTCCTAGGGGTCCCGAACAGTGGCGGAATTCTGATGATTCTTTTACCCGGTGAGGCGATTTATTACAAAACTTTTCTGGGAGGTTTCACGGGGATATCGGGGGTTTTTATAATTAGTAGAGGCACCGGCTAAATTGTGACGAAAACTACTCGGAAAAGCGACTTTAAACTTTTTTTATTTTTTTTCGGCGAGGTTTCAGGAGTTGATCGGGGGTTTTCTGGTATACTTTCCCGTATGGTTTACGGTGGCCCGCCCTCCACAAATATTCCGGATCTAGAGCTCAGAGGGGACGGGTAGTGCGGCATAATGTTTGCGAGAAGTTCCCAAACAGGAGACTTAATGGCACATTTAACATTTGGGGGGGATTTCAGGGGGATACCGGGGGTTTATATGTGTGTACTGTTGGCGGTCACCATCCGTTCACTTAAATTCCGTAGGGATGAGTCGTTGGGGTAAGAACCAGCGGTGGAATAGTCACGAAAAGTACCGAAAAAGTAGACTTATTGGCAAAACTTTATTTTTTGGGGGGTGTATGTGGGTTTACCGGGGGTTTATAGGTTTTATGACTACCAAGGGTCATCAATTGTCCACATCAATTCCGTAGCGATGAGTGGTAAGGCTTGGAAAAGCGGCGGAATTGTGATGAAAAGTACCCGAAAAGGCTACTTACATGCAAATTTTAATTTTTAGGGGGTTTCAGGGGGTTTAAGGATGACCTTATCATATGGCCACATGCATTTACTATCATATCTAAGAGAAGTGTGCCCTATGACATCCATATTTCGATAGTAGTACAATAAAAAGTAAACTTCTCCCCGGAAAAAAATAGTAGTGTCCGCCATTTTTATTTTGTCGCTGTTATATCGACTGCAACATTTATTAAATTCTTACATTTTCGGAAACCATATGCATAGATGTATGTAATTGTGGAGTTTAAAAGACATCGGTCGGGAAAACATTGAAGAAATCTTGTGTCAATCTTTTGAAAATCGCAATTTTCGGTGATTTTGGGAACGTTTTTATTTTTTTCTGGAAAACCATGGACGACGAAAGAAAATTGTTACCTACATATCGTAGACGATGTTATAGGCATATATAATATTCATTTTCAGTATCCTACAACAGCTATTACGACGAGGGGAGAGGGAGTTATGAAATTTGTTTGGAAAAAAAAAAATTTCGGACGCCATTTGTGCGGCAATTTATATTAAAATTATATAAGACCATTACATATTTACGTGACTACATTAATCAGATTTGAAAACGTAGATAAACTATCCGCGTGGCACACACCGTTCACGCGCAGTAAAATAAAAACCGAAATACCGTCCCCGGGAAAGGCGCGATTTCGGCCATTTTGTCGTCCTAGCCACGACACGTGGCGGAAACTTCCGGTTTTCGAATTTTTCCTTCGGAGGTTTCCTGGTATATTTTCCCGTATGGTTTACGGTGGCCCGCCCTCATCAAATATTCCGGATCTAAATCTCAGAGGGTACGGGTAGTGCGGCGTATTGCTTGCGAGAAGTTACCAAATAGGAGACATAATGGTACATTTTACACTTAGGGGGGATTTCAGGGGGATACCGGGGGTTTATATGCGTGTACTTCTGGCGGTTACCAGCCGTTCACATAAATTCCGTGGGGATGAGTCGTTGGGGGCGGTTGTTTAGTCACGAAAAGTACCCAAAAAGTAGACTTTTATGAAATTTTTTATTTTTTTGGGGGGTGTATGTGGGTTTACCGGGGGTTTATAGGTTTGCACTACCAGGGGTCATCAATTGTCCACATCAATTCCGTAGCGATGAGTGTTAAGGCTTGGAAAAGCGGCGGAATTGCGACGTGAAGTACCCGAAAAAGCTACTTATGTGCAAATTTTTATTTTTTAGGGGGTTTCGGGGGGTTTAAAGATGACGAAATTATATGGTCACATTCATTTACTGTCATATCTAGCAGAAGTGTACCCTATGACATCCATATTTCGAGATTAATACAATACAAACCAAACCAGTCCCCGAAAAAAGTGAGTAGTGTCCGCCATTTTTATTTTTTCGCGGTGAAATCCATTGAATCATTTATTAAAAGTTCATGTTTTCTAAAAGACAATGCATAGCAGCATGTAACTACAAAGTTTGAAAGAAATCGGTCAGGTTAAAATTGGCAAAATCTTGTGTTAATCTTTTGGAAATCGTAATTTTCGGTGATTTTCGGAATATTTTAATTTTTTTCTGAGTAACCAAGGACGACAAAAGAAAATTGTTACCTATGTTATGTAGACAATATTATGAGCATATATAATAATCATTTTCGTTATTCAACACCTTAAATTAAGTCGAGGGGAGGGGAATGTATGAAATGTTTTTCGAAAAATCAATTTTTGGACGCCATTTTGGCAGCAATTTTCTTAAAAAGAAAACTAGAAAATTACGTTATTACGTGCCCACACTTATTAGCTTTCAAACAATGCATTAACAATCCGTGTGGCATAAACGGTTAGCCCGCAGTAAAATAAAAACCGAAAAACTGTTCCCGGGAAATGCGCGATTTCGGCCATTTTGTCGACCTAGCGACGACACGTGGCGGAAACTTCCGGTTTTCGGATTTTTCCTCCGGATCATTTCGGGATCCCCGCATGCCTGCCAAATTTCAGCTCTCCAGCACTTCTAGAAGTGGTCGGGAATTTGTATCCATCAGTCAGTCACCACAAGGGCTGTATATAGATGGGACTCGCTGCGCTCCGCGCGCTCGTTAAGGGGCTCCGCCCCTTAAAAACCCCGGGTCCGGCTTCGCCGTCTACATTTGTGGTTCTTCGAAAAATTTTATTTCGAATAATCTCACCTCAGCTAGGGGCCGGCTTCGCCGGCCAGGGGGTAGGGAAGCGCCCCACTCATTCCTCGGAACGGCTACGCCGTTCCTCGTTGAGAGGCGGCTTCGCCGCCCAGGGTTTGAGTGTGCCCCCCCGGGGCTACCCCGCTTAATACTCGGAATGGCTTCGCCGTTCCTCGTCAGGGGTCGGCATAGCCGCCCAGAGGGCAAGGGCATTTTGGAACTATTTCACCGTTTTTCGTTTAAGGGGCGGCTTCGCCGCCCAGGGGCGTAGGGAGCCCACAGCGGCTACGCCGCTTTAACGTTGGGGCGGCTTCGCCGCCCAAGGGTTACTGAAGCTCCCCCTCGCCTACGCCAGTTACTCCTCGGAACGGCTTCACCGTTCCTCGTTGTGGGGCGGCTTCGCCGCCTTGGGGATGATGAGCCCCCCGCGGCTGCTCCGCTTAGTCCTCATAAATGTTCCTCTCCACCGAGAGGGGTGCCCAGGGGGATTAGGGGGTTTTCATGTGTTATACATGCGGTCATCAATCGTCCACAATTATCATGTGGCGATGATTTTAAAGGGTAGTGCAATGCGGCGTAATAGTGGCGACAAGTACCCATAAAAGAAGACTTAATGGCAAGTTTTCATTTTTTGCGGGGGGTTCCAACGGAATACCGGGGGTTTTATACGTGTGAAAACCAGTGTTCACAAATCGTTCTCATAAATTCCGTGCCGATAAGTCCTAGGGGTCCCGAACAGTGGCGGAATTCTGATGATTCTTTTACCCGGTGAGGCGATTTATTACAAAACTTTTCTGGGAGGTTTCACGGGGATATCGGGGGTTTTTATAATTAGTAGAGGCACCGGCTAAATTGTGACGAAAACTTCTCGGAAAAGCGACTTTAAACTTTTTTTATTTTTTTTTCGGCGAGGTTTCAGGAGTTGATCGGGGGTTTTCTGGTATACTTTCCCGTATGGTTTACGGTGGCCCGCCCTCCACAAATATTCCGGATCTAGAGCTCAGAGGGGACGGGTAGTGCGGCATAATGTTTGCGAGAAGTTCCCAAACAGGAGACTTAATGGCACATTTAACATTTGGGGGGGATTTCAGGGGGATACCGGGGGTTTATATGTGTGTACTGTTGGCGGTCACCATCCGTTCACTTAAATTCCGTAGGGATGAGTCGTTGGGGTAAGAACCAGCGGTGGAATAGTCACGAAAAGTACCGAAAAAGTAGACTTATTGGCAAAACTTTATTTTTTGGGGGGTGTATGTGGGTTTACCGGGGGTTTATAGGTTTTATGACTGCCAAGGGTCATCAATTGTCCACATCAATTCCGTAGCGATGAGTGGTAAGGCTTGGAAAAGCGGCGGAATTGTGATGAAAAGTACCCGAAAAGGCTACTTACATGCAAATTTTAATTTTTAGGGGGTTTCAGGGGGTTTAAGGATGACCTTATCATATGGCCACATGCATTTACTATCATATCTAAGAGAAGTGTGCCCTATGACATCCATATTTCGATAGTAGTACAATAAAAAGTAAACTTCTCCCCGGAAAAAAATAGTAGTGTCCGCCATTTTTATTTTGTCGCTGTTATATCGACTGCAACATTTATTAAATTCTTACATTTTCGGAAACCATATGCATAGATGTATGTAATTGTGGAGTTTAAAAGACATCGGTCGGGAAAACATTGAAGAAATCTTGTGTCAATCTTTTGAAAATCGCAATTTTCGGTGATTTTGGGAACGTTTTTATTTTTTTCTGGAAAACCATGGACGACGAAAGAAAATTGTTACCTACATATCGTAGACGATGTTATAGGCATATATAATATTCATTTTCAGTATCCTACAACAGCTATTACGACGAGGGGAGAGGGAGTTATGAAATTTGTTTGGAAAAAAAAAAATTTCGGACGCCATTTGTGCGGCAATTTATATTAAAATTATATAAGACCATTACATATTTACGTGACTACATTAATCAGATTTGAAAACGTAGATAAACTATCCGCGTGGCACACACCGTTCACGCGCAGTAAAATAAAAACCGAAATACCGTCCCCGGGAAAGGCGCGATTTCGGCCATTTTGTCGTCCTAGCCACGACACGTGGCGGAAACTTCCGGTTTTCGAATTTTTCCTTCGGAGGTTTCCTGGTATATTTTCCCGTATGGTTTACGGTGGCCCGCCCTCATCAAATATTCCGGATCTAAATCTCAGAGGGTACGGGTAGTGCGGCGTATTGCTTGCGAGAAGTTACCAAATAGGAGACATAATGGTACATTTTACACTTAGGGGGGATTTCAGGGGGATACCGGGGGTTTATATGCGTGTACTTCTGGCGGTTACCAGCCGTTCACATAAATTCCGTGGGGATGAGTCGTTGGGGGCGGTTGTTTAGTCACGAAAAGTACCCAAAAAGTAGACTTTTATGAAATTTTTTATTTTTTTGGGGGGTGTATGTGGGTTTACCGGGGGTTTATAGGTTTGCACTACCAGGGGTCATCAATTGTCCACATCAATTCCGTAGCGATGAGTGTTAAGGCTTGGAAAAGCGGCGGAATTGCGACGTGAAGTACCCGAAAAAGCTACTTATGTGCAAATTTTTATTTTTTAGGGGGTTTCGGGGGGTTTAAAGATGACGAAATTATATGGTCACATTCATTTACTGTCATATCTAGCAGAAGTGTACCCTATGACATCCATATTTCGAGATTAATACAATACAAACCAAACCAGTCCCCGAAAAAAGTGAGTAGTGTCCGCCATTTTTATTTTTTCGCGGTGAAATCCATTGAATCATTTATTAAAAGTTCATGTTTTCTAAAAGACAATGCATAGCAGCATGTAACTACAAAGTTTGAAAGAAATCGGTCAGGTTAAAAATGGCAAAATCTTGTGTTAATCTTTTGGAAATCGTAATTTTCGGTGATTTTCGGAATATTTTAATTTTTTTCTGAGTAACCAAGGACGACAAAAGAAAATTGTTACCTATGTTATGTAGACAATATTATGAGCATATATAATAATCATTTTCGTTATTCAACACCTTAAATTAAGTCGAGGGGAGGGGAATGTATGAAATGTTTTTCGAAAAATCAATTTTTGGACGCCATTTTGGCAGCAATTTTCTTAAAAAGAAAACTAGAAAATTACGTTATTACGTGCCCACACTTATTAGCTTTCAAACAATGCATTAACAATCCGTGTGGCATAAACGGTTAGCCCGCAGTAAAATAAAAACCGAAAAACTGTTCCCGGGAAATGCGCGATTTCGGCCATTTTGTCGACCTAGCGACGACACGTGGCGGAAACTTCCGGTTTTCGGATTTTTCCTCCGGATCATTTCGGGATCCCCGCATGCCTGCCAAATTTCAGCTCTCCAGCACTTCTAGAAGTGGTCGGGAATTTGTATCCATCAGTCAGTCACCACAAGGGCTGTATATAGATGGGATATCTCCATATAAAAACAAAAAAAGATGGATTCGGCACCACCTCAATATTTATTTTGCTAATAAGTCGGATATATTGAGTCCTCTTGTTTAAAGACAAAATTAACACATGCATATAATTACGTTAACATGTTTACCCACGAAAACTACTTAAATCGACTTGAAGGAAGTCCTGCACAAACAGGAATGTCTAATTATGAGAACACTATCTTCTATAACGCACACAAAAAACAGATTTTGCTCTTCTCCAACTAATTAACAATTAATTAATTAATAATACACGAAGCTACTTCAAACTCCCTTTCATTAATTAATCGAACCGTCGCTTCACATCATACCCATACATATAGGCTATATAGACTAGCTAATCACACCACGAAAATAATCTTTAAATCCAAAAATATGGATATTATACACGAATACGAATTCAGGGCGAGGGCCTAACAGTAAAAAATATCTAATAATTTTCTCAACTTACTTGACAGGAAACAAAGGATCCAGCAGCAACTTTAAACCTATTTTGCAAATAAGCAGGATAACGTTTTAGTTTAAAGTCAACAACAACACATTCATGTAGGTACTTATATAGCTTAACCACTACCATCTTTACAAGCAAAGAACTAATAACCTAGACTAAAAAGATTCCCAGCATTAAAATAAATCCAAAAGGGATGTTTAATAACAAGAGTACTACCTCTTAAAGCAAACAAAATAGGGAGTTTATTAATTTCCGTCATAAACTCAATTTCCCGACATGCTCCCTCTCACAAACTAATCGATCGGCCACTCGACACGACGCTATCGACTCAAAAGTCGAATCGAAAACGCATCGACACAACGATATTAGAATTCCCGTGGCGGTCATTTCAAAATGGATAGGAGTTTTACATCGTCTGAGGTTACCAATGCATGCATGAGGCACAGAGCTCAGGGAAACATGTCTCAATAATCTCCTATTAAAACTGGCTAAGGTCGGAAAGTTTTCTTTGTTTGATAAGGTATTAATAAACCTTTTTTAAGCCAAGCGCTACCAGCCAGCAAGGTAATCAGCTACCCGCTAGCATCCTGCGTCCTATCAGCGTTCAGAGCCTCGATCAAGGTCACCTCACAAGGCCGGAAGGGGAACCAGAAATACGTCGTACGGACTTTATCCCATCATTCCTACTTACGCGTTGCGTTTTCGCGCTTGAAATGTTACACTTTTCATTTAATCGCGAAAAATAGATATCGTCATTTAAAAATCTAAAAGCGTGAAATACGTACTCCAGGAGTAATAATCTTTCGATTTAGGCAATAAAAAATAATAGGAAACCACCCTATTTCCAGTAAGCCCTTATATCCATTTTATTTATTATTTATCATGTCTTTATAAATAATCTAGAAAAAGTGTGTCTAATTTTTCTCCATTACCCCATTTTTACTGTTCTACAGTCACACTCTTATGTTAATTGTTTTTATCAGAAATGGATGGATGCATTTGTTTTTGAAAAACCCATAGCATAAAGAAACTTCATGCCTTCATTCAAATTTACCAAGTGTTTAATGTTCTGCCAATAGGGGACCTAACCAATCTTAAGTAATGATACATCATTTGCCATGCAATTCACAGTTTTTACATTTTATACACTTCTTCAAGCCATAAAATAATGATATTAGGCAACGAATGAAAACATTTGTATTAAAAATGATTGTATAACTATAGGTATCTACTAAATAGAGTTTTATACTCGTACTTTATTTATAATAGGTGTTCAATTTTCCATCTGGAGCTTGTTGGAGAATAAATATTCTTAACTCTCTTGATGCATATGATTGGCACATGTTTCAACGGAAGTGGTTGCCAGCTTCCCCTGTTCTACTATTAGTTATAACGGTCCTTCTCTCTGAGATTGAGAATGAGATATGGATGGTAGATAAGAGTATTTTCAGTACTATTAGCAAAGAGACAACATAAAAGGGCCCAATTCCATTGCATACAAGCTTGACTGATGTTGTCATTTGAGGAGCATTGTAAACGGTTCACAGAAATGTGTGCAGCATGGAAATGAGAGCAGATAGTTCCATTCACTCATGATATTTGAAACAGAATAAACTCCAAATTACCTGTGCACAAATTTTGAGTTGTTGATGGACAGAATTTCAATAAATCTAACGAGATATTGTCATCTGCAGTGAAGCTTAATGCAACTTTAACATTTAATTAACCTAATGCTTTTTTTTCCTTCCTATAAGCAAAACAGGACATGCTCACGAAAACATTTGCATCATCAAGTTTTAGTTCCTATTACAAATGAAATACACATGAATTTCAATGAGAAGAAATTCCCTTGGACTGCTGCAAATTAAACCATTGCTGGCTGACAGTGCAGATCACAATGCAGATTGTCATGGCAATTTTTCCAAAGCTCATGGTACTAGGTGTTACGCCTCCATTGTTTATCAAGAATGACAACACACGGGAGAAAAGGCATTGATGAACCCGCAACCAGTTGAGAGCCTCATGAAATCCTTTTCTTCTTAAAAACGAAATCAATGTCACCCATAAATAAATCTTTCAATCTAATATTCGTGACTGTAACAGATATTCCCCCTGAACACTGCAGATATTGTCCCAAAAAGTGCCATGGTAAGTGAGATATGCAATATTTCAGACATTATAATTTAAATTCTGTGCACCATAGGATGAATTTACTGTGGCTATTACACAGCCATGCACATAAAATAACCTTTATCATTCTCGCAGTTCCAAAGAGGACCACCTAATGGTTTCGTTTATGACCCCCCAGTCCAGGGTCGGATCCAGGATTTCTTTCTGGGGGGCACAAGCAAGGCCGTATCCAGGATTTTCTTTCCTTCCTTATCCTAATTTATACATAGATATCTTCCATTAAAAAAAACTTGATGCTATTTTTATCATTAATTATTCAGCTTCTAAACATAAGCTATTTGTAACATGCTTGTAAATTAATGTATGCAATTCGAATACTGTCACCATCATTAGTAAAACCAATTTCACTAAAACTCCTTTGCGTAACATCTAATTAACCAGAATATGGAAAAAAACCACTTCCAATACCTTGGGGAAGTTATTGGAAGTCGTTGGGTTTATAGTCAAAATAAATGATATTAGACTGCAATTCTAAAGTTGTTTATATATACTAAGACCTAAAAGATTATTACTATTAATTGAGGCTTTGAAGGCTACTTGTTTACTTAACATAAGATCTTAATATAAATTAATTACCACAATTAGAGGAATTCCTGCTATTGAAATCAATTCTGAAATGAACATAATTGATTTATTGTTGTTCTGATTTACTCAAATTGTAGATATATTTTTATAGTACATGCAGTATAAGTTATTTCTAGATAAAAATATAATATAATTATGGTAGTTATGATAATTACTATAATCAATAAAGTCCTTTCAAGTAATAGACAAAAACTTCAATACATTGGATGAGGTATTGGAAGTGGTAATTGAATTTTTCAAGAACGGTTGAACATAAGTTGGTACCTTCAAAAGCAATGTATGGCTGAATATCTGGGCAAATCGCACTTAGCCCATGTGCCATGTAATGTGGAAATATATTGCACATCGGCCATGGAACTCACTTACCCCAAGCACGGGGAAAGTGTGATCCCTTAAGGAGGCTTTAAGAAATAAATTATAAAATTACCACTTTACAGAGAGAGGAATGTAAATCCAAAACTCTTTTTCGGTTATTAATGCATACATTTTACAATGAATCTGAGAATTTTAACAAGCCTGGAAAAATTTCCTGGAGTAGTTTAAAGTTGATGTATGCTATCTAGGGTCAGTCAACAGCCTACCTTAGCCAGTTTTAATAGGTGATTAATAAGACATGTTTCCCTGAGCTCTGTGCCTCATGCATGCATTTGTAACCTCAGCACTTACAACACCTTAATAGGGTGGTTTCCTATTATTTTTTTATTGCCTAAATCGAAAGATTATTACTGCTGGAGTACGTATTTCACGCTTTTACATTTTTAAATGACCATACCAATTTTTCGCGATTCAATGAAAAGTGAAAATTTTCAAGCGCGCGTAAACGCGATGGGTAAGGAAATCTCTCTGTGTGACGTATTCCTGGTTCCCCCTCCCGCCTTGTGAGGTGACTTTGATCGAGGGTCTGACCGCTGATAGGACGCAGGTTGCTAGAGGGTAGCTGAGTATCTTGCTGCCTGGTAGCGCTTGGCTTAAAAAAGGTTTATTAATACCTTATCAAACGAAGAAAACTTTTCGACCTCAGCCAGTATTAATAGGTGATTATTAAGACATGTTTCCCTGAGCTCTGCACCTCATGCATGCATTGGTAATCTCAGAAAATGTATAACTCCTATCTTCTCCTATAGAAACTAGGTCCCTGTGACTTCACATGGAGTGGCATTGCATGGGCGCCAATCTGGCCCTTTTCAAATGAGGATAAAAATGGACCATTACCATTCGTCTAAACCGGTATTTGTAAAACAAAATAATTTGTATATTATGAATACAGTAATTGTGGGTAACAAATCGCAATCAATGCCTTTCGGTATCTTTGATGAAGGAAACTACACTATTGAGGATAAAATTTGACCCCTGCCATTCGTCTAAACCAGTATTTCAAAAACCAAATAATTTATTTTGTAGGTGGTTTTCGGGTATTGCTGTGTACAAAACATTTTAACTCGACGTTTCACTCCTCCTACTGGGAGCGTTATCAAGAGAATGGAAGGAATTTATTCTCGTCCCGAGATTATTTATGTTTATGTTTTTTTCGCTACCTATTGTTGTGCCGGATTTGAATTTTTAGCCGCTAGCCGTTGGTCATTATGTTGTGCTAGGAACCCTCTCCATATACGGCTGAGGTTATACCCATCCTCCCTATTAAAGTTATTAGGTCTTTTCGCTATCTCGATGGACTCACGTATAAGACGCGGATGGTATTCTTCCGTCTTCGCTAATACCCGTGTAGCGTCAAACATTATTCTATGCCCAGGGCTGGAGGCAAAATGTTCAGCAACAGCTGATGCGTCCCACTGATGTAATTTTAACGCCCTTTCGTGCTCCTTAAGCCTTTGGGAGATTGAACGCTTACTCTGTCCCACGTAGCTTCTGCCGCAGCAGCAGGGAACCTCATACACTCCCATAGATTGAAGGGGAGGATGGCTATCCTTCGGTGAAGGTAGGATATTCTGAATCTTCTTCACGGTGCAGAAGCGAGTCTTAATGTTGCCTTTATGGAGGATTCTGGCGATTCTATCGGTGACCCCGGAGATGTATGGAATTTCCTTTCATCACCTGTAAGAGTTCTTAAAATTTCAGTGGAAATTTTAAGAACTCTTACAGGTGATGGACTACCAGAAGACTATCCAAACTTGGTAGATTTCTGCCTTAGAAACAATTACTTCCTTTACAACGGGCAAATATATGAACAAAAAAGTGGTGCGGCAATGGGTTCCCCACTTTCACCTGTGATTGCCAATTTATATATGGAGTTTTTCGAGAAGAAGGCACTTGAGACGAGCGAGAAGAAACCATCATGCTGGTTGAGATATGTGGATGATACCTTTGTGATCTGGCCACACGGAAAAGAAAAACTTGAGGAATTCCACGTACATCTAAATACAGTACATCCAGACATAAAATTCACAAAAGAACTCGAAGAAGGAGGTTGTCTCCCCTTCTTAGATGTACTGGTTAAAAGAAAAATAGATGGAAGCCTAGGCCATTCAGTGTACAGAAAGAAGACCCACACAGACAGGTATCTGAATTCAACATCGCATCACCACCCACAACAAAAGGCCTGCGTCATTAAAACGCTAACCCACCGAGCCAAAATCGTGTGTGATGCTGAGCATATCAGTGATGAAATGCAACACCTTATGTGGGCACTGAAAGGCAATGGTTATAGTGTCTCTTTCATTAAAAGAGCAATGAAAGAAAAACACCCTCCTCAAGATGACAGCCACAAGGGGAAGAAGCCACTTACATACGCTAAAATTCCATACATCTCCGGGGTCACCGATAGAATCGCCAGAATCCTCCATAAAGGCAACATTAAGACTCGCTTCTGCACCGTGAAGAAGATTCAGAATATCCTACCTTCACCGAAGGATAGCCATCCTCCCCTTCAATCTATGGGAGTGTATGAGGTTCCCTGCTGCTGCGGCAGAAGCTACGTGGGACAGAGTAAGCGTTCAATCTCCCAAAGGCTTAAGGAGCACGAAAGGGCGTTAAAATTACATCAGTGGGACGCATCAGCTGTTGCTGAACATTTTGCCTCCAGCCCTGGGCATAGAATAATGTTTGACGCTACACGGGTATTAGCGAAGACGGAAGAATACCATCCGCGTCTTATACGTGAGTCCATCGAGATAGCGAAAAGACCTAATAACTTTAATAGGGAGGATGGGTATAACCTCAGCCGTATATGGAGAGGGTTCCTAGCACAACATAATGACCAACGGCTAGCGGCTAAAAATTCAAATCCGGCACAACAATAGGTAGCGAAAAAAACATAAACATAAATAATCTCGGGACGAGAATAAATTCCTTCCATTCTCTTGATAACGCTCCCAGTAGGAGGAGTGAAACGTCGAGTTAAAATGTTTTGTACACAGCAATACCCGAAAACCACCTACAAAATAGATAAAAGAAGCTGTGAAAGTCTTCAGACGAAAACCAAATAATTTGTGTATTATGAATACAATTATGGTGGGTAATGAATCACAATCAATGCCTTTCGTTTTCTTTGATGAAGGAAACTACCCTATTATGTAAAAAAAATATTATTTACCATAAAATAATTTGAATAAAGGTTTTTGTAATCAAGCACATAAAAAATTTATAAACCACTGACATAGATACTTTTAGAAAATAATATTGTTATTAAATCACTTAAATATCATACAAATTAAAAAAAACCAAATATATAATATTTTAACATAACAACGGGCAAGTACACTAAATAGCCATTGTGTGTTAAATCATTTTTCTTAATATGCTTTAGAAATTTTAATCTTTTTGTTGAAATATTTTATTGGATACTTTTTGAGTAGCTAATTTACCTTTTAGTACTTGTATACTTATGCATTTCTCTCATCTCTTAATAATTAATATGACTTTAAACTGGCAAATGAACTTTGGAAACGTCCGCAAATATGATTCTATAAATGACCTAAACTTCAAAAGCTCAAATTTAAATCCAAACAGGAGGTTTAAAGTAAGAGAAAGATACCGAAAAACACATCCCAAAAAATTATTTGTATCTATTGTTATCCTTAATTCGTAGGTCATAGTGGAATTCCAATTACCCACTAATTTTTTGCTAGGATTGGATTTTAAACACATAGTTGTACGAAAAGATAAAACGTCTGCAGTCCTCACCACTGAATAACCAAAATCGGAAACACTACATGGGAAACTGGACTTATTTCACTATTCCGTCGATCATTGGCGAGGTCCTTTAATATCATTCAATATTGCTAATGAACTAATTTAATGCCCCATTAACTTTTGTATCCTAAACAAAACTCCTGATAGTAAATTTTGTATCCTATGCTTCTTAATAAATTTTGCATGTACTTATATGATTCAGACATATATCTTAATACCTTGCCCCTCAAGGCTTCGTCAAATACACGATTAAGTTACATTTTCATGTTATTATCTTAACCTGTTGAACCCACAAATACAAACATCTTACTAAAGTTTTCAATCTCATCGATATGAACGCGAAACTATTAAGGCTTGCCGACACGGTAAACTAACACGAACAAGTTAATATCTACTTACTTGAATGATTTCACATTATTTGTAAGTTACACTAGAATTCCAATGAAAAATAAGATGCACTCACCCTTAAGTAATTTATACACCAAAAATTTCTCAGTTCTGCATCCGATTTATGACAAATATTTCTGAAATCGTTGAATGCGATGAGCTTGATGGCAGGCAGGCAGGCAGGTCATCTCCCACAGCAACCTATGAAAGGAATGAAAACATTTGCAATAGACTTGGGACCTATCGTGGAAAATAAGTTCATAGAACGAAATGAAAAAAGAACTAAGGACATCAATAAAATGTAACCCGTCACTTACTTTTAATTCGACTATATCATATAAGGCATCCTCGACAGTTATCTCGCTTGAAACAATTGAGGTAAATACGTGGTAATAATAATCATATTTCTTCATGCAGAGTCTGCATGGGGTACTCTCGGAATGATTTCCTGAAGACTCCGAGAAATCATACTCGTGCTTTCACTGAAACAACTCATTCAATCACTAAACCAGTTCACTCCAACAAATCATCCACGTATCACTCAGTGATTTCAAAATTCCTAATACATTAATATCATTTCCATGACGTACACCAATGCAAAAGCATTAGACTTATCAAAGAAAAGGGTGTAATAAGCCCACACTTAAATAGGACCCCAAAAAGAAATAACATAGCAGCAGTATAAACAGCAAATATTTTACAAGAATTTCAAGCTTATTGACAAGAACCCTACATAAGGACGATTGTCTTCGTGCGCTCCGATCGTCATTTGCCCAAAATTCGTGTATTGCCGATATTTTTTGCAGCTGAATTATTCTGTTGTAAAATCAAAGAGTAGGTAAGAAGCAAAAGAAAAACATCGAGAACATATTCCTCAAAATTCTTCACGTTCATTTATATGTGTTATGAGTTGGTCATTGGTAAATTCAAAATATTCACTTTAATGACTTTTTATGATTGTAAACATTTAGTTATGCCAATATAAAAAGCGACTTCGGTCGTCACCATTGAGGTAGCAACTGCGAGTTAATTAATGCCTCATCAGGATTCGGAAACACTATGCGGGAAATTGGACTTTCACTTTTCACTGCTCCGTCGGTCATTGGCGAGGTCCTTTCATTACATTCAATATTTTTAACTAACAAATTTAATGCTACATTAAGTTTTGGTCTTTAATAAGAAGTGCTTTTCAGTTATTTTTTCATGTATCACCTTGATGCAGTCACTAAGCATTAAGGCCTGTTTACACGATGCATTAACAGGTATGAGTTAATGCACGTTTCCGTGAATGAATTTTGTGGACCAGAACGGTACATGTACGAATGCATGAACCAAATTGGAACAAGTTCTCTTTTCTGTGCATGCATTCGCACAAGTTGTGTGGTTACACGGTGTATTTTGGCGTTCATTGTCGCGTTCATAAATTTAGACATCGACTCGTACGTGTTAATGTACCGTGCAAACAAATACATTGCCCGTCGTATACTTCATAATCGTATACACAATTAATAACATTTTCAAGTTATCGCTATAATCTGTTGAAACCACAAGTACAAACATTTATCAAAAATTTCTTTCCAGTCTATATGAACTTTAAACTATTAAGGCCGGGCTACACGGTAAGTTAACACGAACAAGTCAATATCTGGTTACATGAATGATTTCACATTACTTGAAACTTACACGAGGCTTCCAATGAAAAAAAAAGATGCACTCACCCTGAGGTAATTTCTACACGAAAATTTTGTCAGTTCTGTGTCCGATTCATGACAAATATTTCTGAAATCATTGACTTCGATGAGCTTTTTCAAGCACAGTGGGCATATATATACAGCAACCTACAAAAGGAATGAAAACATATGTGCAAGAGATTACAGACTCGCCGTGGAAAACATGCCCATATAACGGAATAAAACAATAACTAAGGAGATCAATAAAATATAAACCCTCACTTACTTGTAAGTCAACAAAATCGCCTAAGGCATCCTCTCCAGTTATCTAGCTTCCTACAATTGAAAAGAATATGTTGTAACAATAATCATTTTTCTTCATGCAAAGTCTGCACGGAGTACCCTCAGAATTCCTTTCTGAAGACTTAGATAAATTCTCAGAGGTAATACTCATATTTTTACAGCAATAACTCATTCTATCTGTAAAACATGTTCACTCCTCAAACAAACCATCCACACAGCACTCAGTTATTTACAAATTTCTAAAACATTACGTTCATTTCTATGACTTGCGCCAACGCAAAAACTTCAGAATAATCAACGAAAAGTGCACATAAAAAGCTCACATTTACATTGGACCTAAAAAATAAATCGCATTACGACAGAAAAGACAGCCAAAATTTCACACGAACCTCATAACGCCCTAACTCTAGACTGACCAGGGGCCTAAGTCTGTAACTTCGTTTTCTCCCGAGTTGGGAGAAAAGAGACTCGTGAAGCTCCAGTTTCATCCAACTGAAGTCTGTAACGGTAACGGAGAAAACTTTCTCCCAGTAACGGAGACTCTGACTCTCCTGGAGAGTATCTTTCTCCCGACTGAAGTCCGTAACGCGATTTGGAGACTCTGACGCGCCCTGGACGGGAGCTTGGGAGTCACCCGCCCGGGACCCGGCGATTCATTTTCTCCATAGGAGAAACGAGGAAAATACCAATGGCGGACCGTTGTGGGCGATCGTACTGCAGTTCTAATTGTATTCTAATATGGTTTTTTACGTATTTGTGACAAAATAGAACACGAAAATGCATTCTTCAAGTTAGGCAGGCAACTTATGTAGTGTAATTTGTGACAAGAATAGAAATTTTTGTATGGCTGCATTTGCAAGGAAACTACGTGCAGTGAACTTTCATTGTGCCTCTAGTATAAGTGAACAAAATTTGTGTCCTTAGTGTACCCCTTAGTGAATTGATTGCACATAGACGATGAAGTAAAGAGTGAAGTGTGTTGTGAATGTAACATCTTCGACGAAATTATTTCGCACGTATATAATTTAGGCTACGAATCAACTGTATACATTACGATGAAAGGTATCTAACTATGTATTGCGAAGGGGATATGTTTCATATTTGAACTAGTCTTACTTTAGGGATACATCGAACGCCTGTTAATTTTCATTCGTTTGTTCGCTTCTAAGTTCTGTTTGATTTTATTACGTATTGCATCTATTTCCAATTCCCGTTGTGAGATGTGAGGTTTTGTCAATGTTTACATTTCACGCATTACGTTGTGTTGTTGTTTGTTTTTGTTTTGGACATGTTACGGTGAGAGTGATAGTGAAATTCGAAGTTTGTTGGTGTTACAATAACTGGTTTAGCAATTTGTTTCAACCTATTCATTTAATTGTCTTCGCAATGTTAATGTGAAATAACGTAATCTGATTCTAAGTCGTTAGTGATGACTAGGAAGTGAGGTGTAAAGAATCCTTTCGAACTTCAAGGAGTGCAAATTCTTTTAGTGTGTGCAAAGTGATTGGAAAACCGATTATCATGTTTTATTAGTGTTACATAATGGTGTTTTATATTTATTGTGAGCCAAGATATTTATTGAAACAGTTGATTCCGAATATAATGATTATAAGTATTAAAAAGATAGAAATGTGTGCGTTGTAGTGCTGTATGTGATATGATGAGCAATAAATATGTACAAGTAAGGGTAATTTTGCTTTGTTTTCTCTATATATACCTCTAGTAAACCATTTTCCCCATGTTTTCGCTATTCTACGCTGTCAGTCTTTGAAATTTTTAAAAGTAGCGAGGCAGGTTGTTGTGTTTCCTAAACTATAACATTTTGGGAGATTGTAACATATGTTACTAATTGCTGGCACGTAGGTATTTGCAAGAATAAATATGTACCATTCACACATTTATCTTAACGTTATTTTCTTTACGATTCTTTTCTGCATAGTAAAGTTTTTCAATTTTCTTTCTCCACTCCCACATTGTGTATTTCAGCTTTTCCAGGATAAATGCATGTAATACTGACGTTGATAGTTATGTTTTTCCATACTCATCATGCATTCACCAATGAAAGTAAGCATCCGAAGTGCAAAAAAATATGCCATATATATCATCAATGAATACAGCGGCCGTTTGTATACAAGATTACCTACATCTAAAACATAAAAATGCTTTGGTGTTACGCATTAGTCTCTCCTTTTTCAATGGTATAATATACTCTTTTGTGTGTACTAATGAACAAATATATCTGCGATGGATTTAAATCGATTTATCCACTATCAATTATAATTTCGATGCATCAATTTCTTTTATTTGAAAGTTTAACTTTAATGATGAACGAGTAGCCCTTATTACAGGTGAGAATCGTTTGATTTCCCTCTCGTTTTTTTATTTGAAACAAAGCTTTTCTATTGGTTCTTCACGGTATCGCCGGCTTCGGATTCAATATTTTTCATACCTACCTGCCGTTCCTGTCCGATACCGAGAATTAGAGTTTTCTCCGGTAGCGGCCAGGAACTGATGTTCTCTCCGCCAAGTTACGGACTACAGTCGGGAGAAAACTACGGGAGAGTACAGAGTCTCCGGAGAAAGGAGAATTCAAGTTACGGACTTAGGCCCCTGGAATTTCATTGGTGACAACACATTTATCCCGGTACCAAATCGATATTTAACATATTACATTTACACAATAATACTGACACAACACCGGCAGATATCGATAGAAATGGTAGAAATTCGTAGACACAATGATAACACGACAATACAGCAGCAATGGCAAAAGTTTAAATATGCCTAAGGCGTTCACAGTATACTTTTATCGAATACTAATTTTCGACAGATCTTCACCATGTAATGGATTCAAAACTTATGTCGCATTCTGAACAATATTACGGGCGGGAGAAAGCGCAGCGACTGCAATTGAATTAACACAATACACGCTACTTATTTTCATGTGGGAATGGCTCATAATTTAAAGTAAACTGCTACCCATATTATTACCAATAATAAAAAACCCAAATTTATCCGTTTAACTCTCAAGCACATCCTAAAAATCTGAAGATTATAAATGATGGACAAAGGACAATCAACCGTGTGGTATAAAATCCAATTAGTAGAATACAACAAAGTTACGTTGAGACAACGAATATCGACTCGCCAACACGTAGTATACGTGACCTAAATCCAGAATGTATTCGAGGGCCGCATTGCAATCATAATATAACCTGTAGTGAGGCAAGCTTTAACAACGTAGTCACATATAAATGAAACACAAACTGCAAACAATAGCAAATAAGTAGGTTATGTAACAGTAAACACGTTAGAAATGAGTAGTACCAAGTCTGACAACACAAGTCACCACGCCTTGTTACATGGCATTGATAATTAAAACTCACGAATGTGGGATCCAGATTACAAACACCTAGGATTAAGGGACGCTAAATGAACTCAAAAGCGACATAGAATGCAGAGCATCCTAAAAACAACGTACCAGACCACTTTTACTTTCTCGTTGCTGTTCTCTCTGGTTCTCTCAGCAGGAAACGAGCTATCATTCAGGGGGAGTGATCGCTCCCTGATCAGTGAGCGACCTGTGACGTCAGCGCTCACTGAGCGATCACATCCCTCCCTGGATGGTGAATGCTCAGTGAGCGCTTTGGTGGGGAACTTGAAATGCAAAACATTCAATATGGCGCCCAGCGCTTGTGTTTACTTTCGTGTAGCGGCTGCGAAATATCCTTTAATTCCTGTGATAAGTTCATACCTTGTGACTCTGTCCCGAATACATATCACTCTTAATGTACGGGCCTTAAGGATTTATCGCTAACAGTTCTTTACGAGTCCCGTGATATTTATTGAAAATGCCTTTTGTGTCAATCTTCCAAATATTTCGTTGGGAATCTGGCGCCTGACATTGAAGTCTTGAAAAAAGAGGTCTTTGCACTAAAATGGACGTCTTTCCCATGTTTAGAAAGCAATAGTTTCACATTTGCTAATTCCGTGAAATCCGCTTCGTCTTATAGTTTCTTGAATGAGATTTAATAATTGATCAAGGACAGCAGTAGACGTTATTATCACAACAAACTGTTTGTGAACATCGGGTGACTAATGATGAAGTTATATCTCAGCATTACGGGACGTAGTGTGGCGGATGTTTTGAGGAAGTGCTGGTAAACAGGTCAAATTAAAAAAATGCTGGTGTTATCGTACTAACCAAATCTGACATTACTTTTGAAGTGAGCTATGTGCCACATGAGCTTCTAATTGAGGAATGGACTTTGAATGTGCTCGAGTTAATGTTCATGTTCCTGCTGATGACAAACAAATTTTTGTTATATCTTCTTGTCGTTCGCCAGCGAGTAGTTTTAAGGGTTTTTAAAATCGCTGAACAACTTGCTTGATGCCAACTTTTTATTGACATAATAGATTTAGCCTCTAACCTTCAACATTTCTAGTTCTGTCTACTTTATGTATGCCACTCACTTTGTCAAAGGTCACATGAAAGGTTGTACTCTTAACCCTGATATCACTGCAATATATGTTTCTCTACCAGAAGACCAATATTTATAAGCCTGAAGGCAATGTTGAAGCAATTACTTAGTTAACCCGGGAGAAAAATTACTCACGCCTTATTTTTTGACGAAGCGGACAAGTAATACCCCGCGATTTACGTATATAGATATATTTCAATTTATCTGAAGCCTATAAAATATTAATAAAGAATTAAATACACATTTCAACTCGAAAATCCATTTTTCAGCGAAGGCTACATCTGAACTTTACCTGGCTTACGACAAAATTCCACCGCAGAATAATATTTTGGCTACCTAATTTAGTAAATAAATACGTAACAAAAGGCCTTCTGCCAATCGCATTTAATATGCCTACATTCCGTATAAGTCATCCAGCGTTCGATACGTTACAATGTATAATTAATACGGCTGCTCGACTCGACAGTTCTTCGGCACCATTTTGAACTCGCGCCGCCGCTCACTGGTCGGTGAGCGAGGTGATCATACCCAGAGTACGCTCACAAATATGGCGGTCGCTCACTAGTGATCGGGTGGTGAGCGGTCGCATCCAGGGGGAGAGCGGTGGTTCGCTCACCTTCCGCTCAGTGAGCGGAGCTCCCCCTGGATGCACGCACTCGAGTCTTAGAGAATGGAGAAAGAGTCAACCTCAAAGTATACCCGACGGCAGCGCCACGTACGGCTAATATTGGTACTGCTTCCACTTTCTAATTACCGTTTTTGCAATAAATAAGACGTTTTTGATGAAATTTTGTAGTCTACCAAAAAGGTTGACTCTTTCTGTGGATTAGTTGTGATTACATAAGAAGTAATGGATTAAATCTAGTAGTCTACCAAAGAGGTTGACTCTTTCTGTGGATTTGTTTTGATTAATACTGAGGAATAGATGAAATCGAGTGGTCTACCAAAAAAGTTGACTCTTTCTGTGAATTTGTTTTGATTAAATGCTGAGGAATTGATGAAAGGTAGTAGTCTACCAAAATGGTTAACTCTTTCTGTGGATTTGTTATTATTACATTCTGTGGAATTGATGAAAGCAAATAGTCTACCAAAAAGGTTGACTCTTTCTGTGGCATAAATGATTACATAAGAAGTAATGGATTAAATCTAGTAGTCTACCAAAAAGGTTGACTCTTTCTGTGGATTTGTTATTATTACATTCTGTGGAATTGATGAAAGCTAATAGTCTACCAAAAAGGTTGACTCTTTCTGTGGCATAAATGATTACATAAGAAGTAATGGATTAAATCTAGTAGTCTACCAAAAAGGTTGACTCTTTCTGTGGCATTGTAATGATTACAATTTGACGTAATGGATTAAATCTAGTAGTCTACCAAAATGGTTGACTCTTTCTGTGGATTTGTTTTGATTGCATGCTGTGGAATTGATGAAAGGTAGTAGTCTACAAAAAAGGTTAACTCTTTCTGTCGTATTGTTTTTATCACACATAAGAAGTAATTGATGAAATCTAATAGTCTACCAAAAAGGTTTACTCTTTCTGTGGCATTGTTTTGATTGCATACTGAGGAATTGATGAAATCTATTAGTCTACCAAAAAAGTTGACTCTTTCTGTCGTATTGTTTTATCATATATAAGGAGCAATTGCTGAAATCTAGTAGTCTACGAAAAAGGTTGACCCTTTCTGTGGATTTGTTTTGATTACACACTTAGGAATTGATAAAATATAGTAGTCTACGAAAAAGGTTGATTCTCTCTGTTGATTTGTTTTTATCAAATTCTGAGGAATTGATAAAATCTATGAGTCTACCGAATATGTGGACTCCGTCGATTCGTCTTCATTGAATTAATGAGGAATTACGTATTCGTTTATAGTGGAGTGAATCTAAAAATTTAACTCTTTCATTCAGATAGTAATAGAAATGTACTTTATGTCCCTACATAAAAATTCTTCATTAACATGTTTCATACTATGAAATCTTTTCTTATTCCTCTATAACCTTTCGTCCATTCCCCGCCGTTGCTTTATTATTGTTTGTGTGGTTTCCCTGCATATTTTCACGTAGTTCTTCTATCATCTGTTTTGGCGCTGTCGTCGGGTATACCGGACGGTTGACTCTTTCTCCATTCGGAACGACTCCACGCACTCGTGGCAAAATACCCACAATACCACGCAAGTCAAGACTCAAAGCATAGAGACGGCATTACCAAGATGAATGGAAACAATCGCAGTTAGCGCGGCAGTTTGTTTCTAAGCTGGCATTTATGCGGCTATTGCGACGACAACATATGATATATCACGTTTTTAAAATACATTTTAAATTAAGTTTGCTGTTAGATTAATAAGAAATATATTTCATATTTCGATAAATTTATAGCCAACCTTAAAGTAAGCCTATAAGTTTCACTGAATACGATAACACCAATGAAATTAATTTCGTAAAATAAAACATTGCAGTATTTAGCTAACATGGTGATAGACACTGAAATATTTTTTCGAAGGCAATAGACTCTTCAGTTTCGGGAAAAGTATTAAAATAATTTTTAAAAGATACCACGCAAGTCAAGACTCAAAACATAGAGACGGCATTACCATGATGATTGGAAACAATCGCAGTTAGCGCGGCAGTTTGTTTCTAAGCTGGCATGTATGCGGCTATTGCGACGACAACATATGATATATCACGTTTTTAAAATACATTTTAAATTAATTTTGCTGTTAAATTAAAAAGAAATATATTTTATATTTCGAGAAATTTATAGCCAACCTTAAAGTAAGCCTATAAGTTCCACTGAATACAATAACACCAATAAAATTAATTTCGTAAAATAAAACATTGCAGTATTTAGCTAACATGGTGATATACACTGAAATATTTTTTCGAAGGCAATAGACTCTTCAGTTTCGGGAATAGTATTAAAATAATTTTTAAAAGCTACAATTTGTTATTAAAAAGGATGTCGTTTAATAGGAGACCAAAATATATTTTACGTCACCTTTATTTTCCCTTGCGCCAGGAAATAAGCACAGGATGTAAGAAATAAGAAATAATACTGGATTTCAAGAGCCATATTTCATTTTATAATGACGTCAATAAATGTTTTACAACCTTCTTCCATGGTGTTACCATGGAAGTCATTCCTCCTTCTTCAAATAGTGTTACCTTCGGTTTGAAAACAATAGTAATTTTATTCACCTTTAGCTAAAACCAAGAGGCAAGATGCTAAAGTCATAGTATCTTAGAAGCCATTTCAGTAATTATGTATGAGTTTGCTGATCGGGAAATTGATTAGTTTTTTTACAGGGATTAAAACTTGGGAAAACACCTGGATTCCCAAAAGTGACGTCACAAGCCGAGTGATCATGCCCTATCGTCACGGAAGTCGGCCAGATCTATGTATGGTCACTAAAGATCGGTGCTTCGTGACAAGTTTATGGTCAAGGTCAAGCATTATGCCTTGTTTCCACTACGCCCTTCTTACGCGGGTTAGCGCTGACCCGGGTTACATATCGTTGTGGAAACGGCAGTTAGCGCCAACCCCGGTCAGAATTGTAACCCGGGTTGGCTGACGCGGGTTAGCAGTTAACGCGGGTTAGAAATCGTAGTGGGAACGCTAGTTTCCGGATCTAGTGAGCAATTGACGAACGTATTTCGTATAACAACCACGAGACCAGACAATTATCGAAGGCAGGAAAAACGTTGCGAGTACATATTTTTTTAAATAAGAGCGGGGATGGCCAATCCTGAGAGAAAGAATTTTTTAGACGACGAGACGGAGAACCTGCTCTCGATTTATGAAGAGGAAAATATGCAACGGAGGTTTCGGGGTACATTTAAAGGCCACAAACAGGTGTTGGCAGACTTAGCTGCTCGGGTATAAAAGGGGCCTATGTTGACATCGCAGAATACCTCCATCACTGCAAGATCTGACCCAAACTTGAGGTAGTACATTGCAATCGCTATCCTTAAGAGACGAGAATAGCTTCTCGCGTGCGCGTACTTATTTTAGCGATGCTAGTCATTATTCCATTGCACAGCATTTGAAATTATCCCGCTGGATACGATATGTTTTTTGAATGCATCGGGTCATTTGGGAACATCTCCATCCCAAAACCCCTGACTGCTAACAAACCGTCAACTTCTTCTTATGTAATGCCGGGGTTTTCTTCGTAACCTATTTATAATATAGGCCCTCAGGTTCTTCCTCCGTCGCATTTCTTCTTCCATTTGTTCCGGAGGCGGATCCAATTTCGCCACAGCATTAAATAAATGTTGATCAAAGGCAACAATCTAGCTACTTGAACCTACATTTTCATCACACGCTATTTCGTTACTCAACTATTTACCTCCCCCAAACTTCTGTTCCCGGCAGGGTATTCGAACAAACTTCCCGTTGGAACGCTGGTCAGGTTACCCATCATTCCCTAACCGCTGTAGACCCTTCGTAGTGGAAACAAGGCATTAGTCAATTTCTCAAACAGTTTATTTCATTGACTACGCAGGCTTTGATTCCACAAATGTGATGACCCCGTCGAAATTTTTTTTGTGAGAGAAAGGCATTAATATTTGCTTGGACAAATGATTTCGGTCTTGGTTCGAATTGAGGTACGTGGTTTCTTATGTTATTGTTTAATTCTGGTGTATTAAAGGTGTCAGAGTTGTTATTGGAACAAAGAAATTCCTCGAGTCTTCGAAAGAAGGGTAAATCGGATCCAATAGAAACAATTTTTGTGTGGAATTTGAAAGAGATGTAAATATAGTTGAGACTGAACATTTTTCATTAACTTGGTGAGAAGAATGGTCACTCTTTAATGCATCGTAGGTTACCTGAATTTGAGAATACTAATTTGATAAACTTCATTGATTTATCATTGTGGAATCGATGTTTGTGACGTATCCACATGATGACGGAGGATTGAGTGCTAATTGCTACTTCCCTTGAGTTTTGAAGGAACTCATTTTCATCACAGCTACTCGAACTGAACCATCCAAACAGTTTTTCAACTATTTCGATTCTCACTCTTTGCAGTTCAAACATTGTATCCAATCCACTGTATTCTTGGAACTTGAATACCACTCATTGAAAAGTTTGCAAGCCTACTCGTCTCCTTCATCACAACCATCCCTATCTGTAAAGGCCTGTTTACACGATGCATTAATACTTACAAGTTAATGTCTGTTTTCGTGAATGATTTTTGAGGACCGGAACGGAACATGTATGAATGCGTGAACCAAATTAGAACAGGTTCTATTTTCTGTGAATGCATTCGCACAAGTTGGGTGGAAATGGTGCATTTTGGCGTTCATTCTCACGTTCACACATTTAGATAATAACCAGTGCGTACTAATGCATTGCGTAAACCGGCCTTAAGATTATTCAACCTCTTTCGGTCCTGCCCCACTCTCCCGTGATGGTTTTGCCCCTCGACACACAGCACAAAAAATGTGCCAATAAAAGTAATCCATAATATCGTGTATCCATTATCAATTATTCGTCTACACGGGCTTAAAACACAACTCAAAACACTAAGTTATCATATTAACTTACTGTTGGTAAATCAAATCAGCATATAAGCTGCCAGATCCTAAACAAACTTAAATCGTTCAGAAATAATAACAAATAAAAATCCTTAATAAAACTGTCTAATATTTGAAATATTCACAGAAACTAAACGGCGGCCTCTACAAAAAGGAAAAAGAGCTCGATCTGCTGGTAATGGCAGCCACTTCAACTACTTTATATGTAATATTGCTGCTTGAAAGCAACAACTACCAGGTGATTTAAAGGGCCGGTTTGATCCGCCCTGTCAGTTTTGCTCCATTCTAACCTGCATCATTCTTCTTACGTCAATTCATGCTGATCTTTGCTTATACTTTGGCATTGTGTGAATGAATGAGGTATGACAATGTGACAAGTGTTAAAAACCTGCTGTAGCATTGATGAAAGATAACTTTGAATGATAACTGCTTCAATCATTGATTTCGTCTTGAAACAATTTTCCTAGCAAAATATTTTCAAACCCAGTCACACATACCTATATATGCTATTCTTTCAATCAGCAAAGTAGCCTTGAATTTTAAGAAATCTTTTAGCACAACTAAATTAGTGTATTCGTTCATTACGGTGACTGTTGAGATGCCATGTAGGTGAAGCCTGTCATGAGTTATTTCAATCAATGCAATTTAAATTAAAATTTTACCTCAGGGCCATTCATCTAAAATGCATGTAGGACCCTGTGAAAACTGGCATCAGCACCTTGGCTTTTATTTCAAAACTTTTTTGTGCAGTATAGCATTTAAATTATTTATAAATAGGTTGATTTTACTTTTCAAAGAACTTTTTTATCAAGTCATAAACATCTTAGAAACATCAGAAATGGCCATTGTGGAAATGGAGGGGAAGCATCGATTTTATTTTGTCTATAATGTGGTAATATTAATATTTAATTGGGAATGTTGACCATGCCTTTCTTTCTGTTGACAGTGTCAATTTTTTAATCAAGTTATAGACGTCCTAGAAACATCAAAAATGGCCATATTATGCTACCACTTAATGACCGAGTGTCATCTATAGATGACGGCAGGCTTCGCTTGACAAAATTTTCGGATCTGGGCAAAGTTAAAATTTAATTTTGGGCTAAATGTGTTAAGGGGAAACATCAATTTTATGATGTCCATAATGTGGTCATATTAATGATGAAACTGGAATGTTAAAAATTTCTTTTTGCTACATTGGTTTCTGATTTTTTTCTCTAAATTGCAAGACATTGTATATAATTGATTGGGAAGTGCATTTTAAATTTCATAATTGTTTGAAAATCCTGAAAATGTGTCAATTTTGACTAGTTTTTTCTTTCCAACTGTGATAATTGCTAAAAGTACAAATGATAAGTATTTTTTACTTTTTCGAATGGCAAAGTTACTTTAATAAACACAAATATTGTTGACTTTGATTATAAATTACTATTGAATGTGAAAGTGTTGCACATTCTAGAGGGGAAACATCTCAGTAAAGCCATTTACAAAAATCAACAGTATTTGCTTAAATATAATGTAATATCTTATCCAGGAGTCCTAAGTGGTGTTGGGCGATATGCTGGGTGCCAGTGTGGGTAAATACCGCCCAAACTCCCAATGGCAGGGGTGCTAGGTTGAGGGTAGGAATAATTAGTAGTAGTGTTTCTTTTAGAGGGTGCGTCGGCAGCTAAGGCCATTTTGCACCACTCACTGACTGGAATTGATAAAGGGGAATAGGCCCGTTCTTAAATTAACATGTCAATAATTTACAAGAGGTGTCATTTATATTTTTTATATTTTATTGAAAAGTCGATTTGAGTGTAAGAATGCTATCAGTCGGGAAATGTTTTCAGGAGTGTCTCCTAGTGCCTCTGCCAGGTTATCTCCGAGCTTGTGATTCACCCATGCAGTACGATATCTTGCACAGTCCGTCAGGATATGTCACACTGTATGTGGAAAATGGCAATTTAAGCATTGGGGCTGTATTCTCTCTTCGGTGAAGAGGTATGAATGGGTTAATAAGCAGTGGCCAATTCTTAAGCTTGCTAAAACCACTTCCTCCCTGCGGACATTTCTTATAGAGGAATAATTGAATTTTAGTTTAGTATTAAGTCTCTCAGAGTACGTGGGGACGGACAACTTACTACTTGCTGGCTCGTAAACCTGTTCATCTGCGAGTTTCAGAGGAGGATATGCAGAAAGACAGGGTGATGAATGAAAAAAAATGTAGGAAGTAGAACCAACTGATAATACTCACGCTCTCACCAACTGTGAAGATGGCAAAGCCAAATGATGAAGTCTGGCTCCCAAAAATCCCGACACTGCGTGACTACCTATCGCCTCTGGTCGGTCTACCTACTTCAGGGGCTGGAGGGGTTGCCTTCCTCCCCTCTCCTCCTGCAGAGGCCTCCACTGCAGTCTACTGAAGTAGGTAACTAAAGGAAAGAAACAGTGGGAGCACAAACAGAAGTTATTTATTTTATGTTTCAGGATTGCCTCTTATGTACTGGAGATAGGAACGTCAAGGAAGGAACAATTGCCCATCCCAACCAGATTTCGTAAACTATTTGGTAAGTAAGTATTTGCGAATGCATTTAATCTATGCTTTTCCTTGAATTATTCAGTATTGTGTGACTGCCTTGCTTGAAAAATGCATGCCTGCCAAGAACAACATTTTATCTAACAAAATTGACCAACAGAGTTTGAGGGTTGTGTATGTTAACCCGCTAACGCCTAGCGGTACCATATGGTACCAGCCGGTAGCGCAATGCTAAACGTAACTTTTTTGTCACTTATTGTAATTTATTTGGGTTTTTGAGAGCTCAAACATAATAAGAATGTTTGTATTTACATTTTCCCGAAAAATTTGCTTTTTTAAAGCTGAAATTAACGTATTTAGAGCCGTTTAAAAATTGATAATTTTCAGCTATGCGAAAAAAACGGAATTTTTAGTGCAAGCATTTCGATTTTCTTTACTTGCGTCTTATGTACTCTTAATACGAAGATGTTTTTATGTAATTATGATTGTTATAGCATGTACATTTTATATGAAGCATGGTTTTTGTATGTGAGCCTAATATTTGGGATGTTATGATGCAAAACATTTTGGTGGTACCATATGGTACCGCTAGACGCTTGCACTACCATGTTTTGGCGGAAAGCGTAAATACGAATATTTCTGTTGTTTTCGTTTTCTAACAGTTATTTATTTTACAATTATTTATTTTTCATCCTTAATACTATAAATTTTGCGTTATTTATATGTTATAACGCATATTAAATGTGTACATTAATTAATTTTTTGTTATAAGGACGTCATCCAAGTGCAAAAGGCCCTAAATTGTCCGCATTTTTTCAGAATCTCGTACCCTTACGAGGGCTCAAGGAGTGGGAGGTATACTTGCATACCTGAATACTATTTAGAAAAACATGAATAGGAAGAGTATCCGTGTACTCAATTAGGAAGGGGGTATGATGGGGAATAAGGGGGCTTGCTAAGGGGAAAATTCAATGACGGCTGGCGGCGAGAGACGACCACGCGACAGGCATCCCTTCGACAAGAGCAGCGTAATCCTAATTTTTGTCTAACGTATCTCAATCACACTCTGATACTTTTCACACTTTCATGTGCTAGTAAAACCGAAATAACTTACACATACTGCTTATAATACAGCATGTGCTGCTACAAAGAGAGGATGAATACCTTCCTTCTGAGTGAGGAAAATGGAATAACGAGTGGACGCCAATTTTGCTCGAACTTGAAGTTGTTGTTCGAAAAGGTGGACAGTCAGCTGAGTTTATCTCAAGAAATGTCTGAAAATTTTCAAAAGTGTAGTGAAACTGAACAGAGCCGTATAGCACCCAAAAGGTATAAAAATAGGGAGGAAGGACGTGTTTTTGATGATGAAGAGATCGTAAAGCACGAAAGGATTTCTCGTAATCCTGATTACCAACTCACTGTTTCAGGAGGCATCCCCAACTGGAATATTTGAACTGTTCTTTGACGAAATTGTCCTTACACACTAAGTGTTAGAGTCGAATAGGTGTGTACAATTCTGCAACTGTTATGACCCAAATATAACACATGAGGTACTGAAAATATTTGTTGCAATTCTTTTTATAAGTTGGCATAAAACGACTCCCAGTAAAAGGCACTATCGTGAGGCAGCACTAAACGCCAGAAATAATCTTGTTTATTACACAATGAGACGTAACAGATTCCTACAACTTCGTAGGTTTATTGACTGTGGTGATTACACCGCTATGGATAAATCATATAAGATATGGAAAATGCGCCCTTTTATGGGCATGGAAAAAGAAATATTCGGCGGATATTTCAGAGAAAAGCAGTCCTTGAGTTTCAAAGAGTCAATAATGTTCTCTTTTGGGAGACATGGCTGTTAGCAATTCATGCGGGGGAGGCTAATTAGGTTTGGCTAGAAAGTGTGGTGCACCAATAGCTCAGATAGCTACTTCGTAAAACTCAGGAATGTGAAAGCCTACGAAAAAGGAATTGGGAAAGATAGTGTGGGGGTCGACAAAATGTTCGTGGCCCATTTTTACTTGGATTCTGGATGCAATGACGCCTAACGCATGGATGCTGATACGGAACTCGTGAAGTTTGAGTTCCGATTGCCAGTAGTATAATCTCAGCTGGATACAAGGATCCCCTAAAATATCAAGGACGTGCTCAATTTACCAGAAGTGCGACTGGAATGGGGTACTTGGCTAAAGAAATACATTTGTAAATGATTCATGTTTCAAATATTGCATTCAACTGACAGCGGCCTATCTTCTTTCCAATGCCCCTGATAGGTTCGACGGGCAAAAACAACAAATAAACTCCAAGCCCAAGCGGGGACGGTGTGCCATTGAAAACTGAACCAGTAGAATAAGAACAGAATGCTTGAAATGCAATGCAGTGACTGCTTTGTTAATTTCCATGTGCGGCAACACGAAAATCATGTTATTCTTGATTTCTACGTCAATTATACATACCTTCTATTTTATATACAATAATATTTAATAATTAATTGAATATTATCGATATTTGAGCGTAATTTTGGATGAAAATGAATGTATTTTCTGGAAAATAATAAATATTTAACGTTTTTGGCTTAAAAATTTGATTTCCGAAAAGTTTTTCAAATTTCGATTTTTTGTCCCCTTAAACGCCTAGCGGTACCATATGGTACCAGGCTGTATCTCGGTAACTATTAGAGATAAAAGAATAAAATTTGCACTGAATGACTCAGAATTTAATTCGTATTAAAACATATGATTACCACAAAAATCGCAGAAACTTTTTAATTCAGGCGTTACCGGGTTAAGAATGGATGGCAAATATTTCCTGTTTGACATGCACAAAATGTTATTTGCCATGGTACACTTCGTACTTGTACCAAAGTTTACAGACCTAATATGCTATTCGGAAACTGTAGTTTAAATGGAATCTTCATTTTTCTTTTCATGGAAAAATTTTCATATCGCCATGTTAGTGTATACAAAATGGCTTTTGGGTGCTCCAGACTGTCTCAATCAGAGGCTGATAATAGTAAGTTCTTTTGAG
Organism: Ischnura elegans; assembly: GCF_921293095.1. Lineage (NCBI taxonomy): Eukaryota > Metazoa > Arthropoda > Insecta > Odonata > Coenagrionidae > Ischnura > Ischnura elegans. The sequence goes on from NC_060258.1 coordinate 7,831,854, forward strand.
TTGTTTTTTTTTTGCTTTTGTTTCCGATGGGTTGTTAACACAGTGGTGTGTAGTCCGTGAGACTGCTGCATTTTTTAAATTATGAATGCTGCCAAAATTACTGATATATATGTCAATAATTCCTGTTATCTTCATATTTTACCCATTGTTCTTTTCCATGAATTATTCATTATTGTGTGACTGCCTTGCTTTAACCCTCAAATGGATTTGCTGTGCCTAGGCGGTGCTCTTGGTTTTTAAAGTGGTGTAAAAGTTTTCCATTCCAATGGTTCATTTTGAAATTTTCAGTAGTTTATTTTTTCTTCTTTCTTCATATTCAAATACAATTTTGCGTAAGATCCACAGAGAAAAAATCATTCGCCTTGACCGGGATTTGAACCAGGATCCCCCGATTTCCGATCGAGTGCTTTAGCCAGTTATGCTACCAAGGTGTCATTCTTCCCTGTGGATATTTTCGGACACTACCGGACAAGGTGTTCCCGGTCCCGGTATACTTTAAACAAATACAATTTTGTTTGCATATTGTTGATAGTTTACATTTCTTTGGCCTTCAATGCAAAAAATTACATCATTGGATTTACGGTGCCGAGAATTTCCTGGTCGCTATGTCGGGTACTGCACTCTCAATGTTAATGTCAAGGCAATTATGTTCCATATGAGCTGCTTTGATGTATTTATTATCGTATTATTTGATTTTTTCACTTTATAAACAAAATGAAATTATTTAACAATATGAAACTATTCCTATACCAATTTTCCTTTCCCTTTTAGCTAAGAATCATAATGTATGCGTCATCTTAACTTTTGTTGACAAAACTTCATATTTTGACCAGAATCATTTGTGGAAACTCATGGCTAGCCAAGGTTGTTTTTCCAGGGCCTCCGACTTAGTTTTGCTTGGGCCGAGAATTTCCTCATCACTACTTCAGGGACTCCACTCTCAAAGCTAATTTCAAAGGAATTATGTTTCATTTGAAATGCTTTAATCTACTTATAATCAAATTATTTAAATTTTTAAACCTTATAAACAATATGAAATTGTTTAATAAAAAGAAAATATTACAATATCAATTTTGCTCTCCCTTATAGCTAAGAATCATTATGTTTGTCTCGTTATAATGTTCGTTGACAGAACTTGATCTTTTTGCAAGAATTATTCATAGAAACTTTTGGCTAGCCAAGGTTTTTTTTCCATTGCTTCTGACTTAGTTTTGCTTGGGTACCTTCTCTTCTCTGCATCCACATACCTGCCATGGTGATGGTCACTTTTGGGCAAATCCCAGGTTTGCTGTGTTTAGATTTACACCCAGCGGCAATTCTAAGTAAATTTTGACACAATGTGTTATCTGAATTCGTAGAATAATGCTTCCTCACTGTCGTGTGAATATTTCTCGTTGAATGAGTAACTAAAACTTGCCAGGAGATTCAGAGGTTTCACCGAATACCGTGAAGAACATATCGCACGGTTATTGTTATATGTCTTGTACTTCTTATTTGAAATATTCCTTTGTGGCTGCGATAGTCTACACAAATTGCTTATGTTTATATAATTACCAATGGCGTTACAGTTTACCATTGGGATGAAATCAAGATAACAGCCTAATTGCATGATAGAAAATAATTTTGTTCTGTTAAGTTAAAATTTGGAAATATATATGTCGTTTCTTTGTGTATTCAAATGCACAGAGATTACATTCATCAGGGTTTTTACTAAAATGATGGGGGTGAGTGAGGAGGAGAAAGGAGAAGGAATGCCAGGTAGGTTGTATACACTGCAAAGATATGAGATGGACGGAGTGAAGCCAAAATATATCATGTGGGCGTAAACAAATCTTATTCTGTCCTCAGTTTTAGTATTAAGACACATAAAAATATAGACAATTAAAGCATTAAAAAGCGGAGTTTGTCCAGAACTGCATATCAGAAAAAATATTGAAAAGAACCATTAGATGCGAAGTTAAAACTTTCATTTAAAAATAACAGACAAAAGGAACGGAAATAGAGAGTATTGCGGCAACAAATGGAGAAGAATGCAGCGTTCAAGTTTTATTAGTTATAACTTTGACAATAATGGGTTAAATGTCGCAAAGCGCGATGAGAAATAAAGATAATGGATGTCTTTACCACTATCAGTTAGATAACTTGTAAATAAAGGCTAACTTTGAAAGATAATAACAAAATTATAATGCAGCACCGCTATGGCTCCAAAAATACAACCACTTGAGTAAATTAGTTAATCCATATGAGGGTTAAAGAAGCATGCTTGTCAAGAATGTTATTTTATCTAATAAAATTGACAAACTGAGTTTGAACATAATTTATGGTAAGATTGAATAGCAAATATTTCTTGTGTTATATCCATAAAAAGTTGTGTGTCAATAATTCCTCTTACCTTTATATTTCTGTACGCTACAGATATCACAGCCTTGAAAGCTAACTTATTCTTTATTTATTGAATATCGGTCTACATGTGATAAATGGTCTTTCAGGCCACATGCCAACCTGACGAATGCATCAAGAAAAGGAGTAAATGAAATGAGTCAATTGTTTCCAATCAATTAGCCGTTTTAATTAAATACATATGGCCATACAGTATACTCTCGTTATTACGAACAACGTTATTACAAAGTTCTCGTTTTTACGAAGAAAATCGTTGGTCCCGACGGAAACGCCTATACAAGCTATAGGAAAAGAAACGTTATTACGAAAATTTCGTTTTTACAAAATTACGCACCTCCGTACCGGTCCCGGCGGTTACAAAATGAACTTGATTACGAAGTTCCACGCATAAGCTGTGGATTTTTTACGTATGGATTACACATTTAGATGGATATTCACTACGCTAAGTTTCAATAAGCACGCCACGTTTAAGTTCTCTTCGTGTACTGCGACAAAGAGCGTCATTTATGGTTCTTTCTTCACCATACGCACAAAGTCATATTATAAGCTTCATTCCTGGGGAATCATGGTGACAGACTCATCACAGCTAGTAAATTTGATGCACAGTTAGTTCTCTTCCTACGCACATTCGATTTACGAACTTTCAGAGATGCCAGCATTCAAAAATTTCAAATTTCGAATTGACCTCTTTTGATTCGGCCGTTGCTACGCACTACGGCGTAGAGGAAATCGTACTCTGGGCATTATCTGATTAAAGTATCATTGAATCCAGTGTGAAGTTAGGAACTGTTGAGCGTTTCGCCCGTTGTTCCTATCGCGGAGAGCGATTTTTTTCGGTTCCGGCTGCGTTGCTCGCCCAGCTATATCAGTTCACCACAGTCGTGAGTTCGTGCACAGTTATGAAGTGTTGCATTCCCGAGGATAACCGTACTCCTCGATGCCTTGCATACAGTCCGGCCAGCGAGAGTTGTCCGATGACGGCACAATAGGAGGTGCGGATAACCCTGCGCCAGCACGGTTTGCAGCCAATCACTGTCCCCCAAACGCACCTCACCCCATCGCCCAGCCATACTACGTCGTCAAGTGCATAAAGAGCAGCGAAATAAGCCTAATCCACTAAAACATGCCCTCTCTTCGAACCCCCTAAACAAGTGATTCTTCTTCTGGGTCCTTCTCGCTCGTCGTCCTCTCCGTCTCCTTTCTTCACGGAGCCCTTTGTAGGCGTTTCACTTTCTTACCTGGCAACGCTGCCCCGACCTTGACCACTCCGCCTGTCATTGGCGGCCGGACCGTAGGTTTGTCAACTTAGAAACGAGGTCTTGGAACGCATCTATTTCGTAAATCGGACTTACTGTACTCAGGAAGATATCGACCCTCAATTACGTCTACCCTCATGCCGAAACTGAAACGAATTTTCCTGTTAATGAATATTTCCGCGTAATTTAATCGCGTATATCATATACCGTTTTTTCAGAGGATTCCTGAAAGAAACGTTCATACGATCTTCGTTATTACGAACCTCTGGTGTTTCGGTCTCGTTAACTTCGTAATAACGAGTCTACTGTATAAGAAAAAAATAGTGAAACATTTATTGCTGAAAATGTCATTCCATGTACGTAATCACAGCTGCATTAATGGTCTCTTGTTGTCTCGGTACATTTTGCAGAGGTAGCTAGGCTGTCTCGGGGGTATGCCCTTGGCATGATAAGTGTAGGTTTTACGATATAAAGAGGTTCACTACAAAGAGGTTTGCCTATAAATTTACATGTAAATCAGACGGGACCGTAGGGGTGGTGTGATGTATGGAGGTTTAGGATGTAAAGAGGTTCACTACATAGAGGTTTTACTGTATTTGCATCACTTTATTCGGCATAAAATTACAAACATTTTGCATACCCAAACTCACAATATTATCGAAAATAATTTTCCCATCTTTCCATTTTTTTAGTTTATATGGTATGGGTACTGTTACTTTTGATAAGTGAATTAGGTTACAGGAGGGAAGTGGCAATATTACAAGGATCTTCACAGTTTAATTGCCTCTTTTAATGTTAATGTCAATATAAATCTGCAAACAAACGCAAAAGTGAAAACCAAAGAGCAAGAAATACAATTGGGTAGTTCAAGGTGGAAAAGTTGTTAAGAGAACCCTGTCGTCTACGCAACTGAGAAATACAGTGTGTCCCAAAAAGAATGACCCGATTTTAAATAAGATTATTTATAGGAAGAAGGGCTTAAAATCAAAATATTGTATACTAAGTTACTCACAAAAGACAGAAGTTTATAAAAAACCATCATAAATGTTCAATATGTCCTCCATTTTGCTGCGCGGATAGCTGATAGCTGACTTCATCCCAAACTGAGTGTTAGGTGTCTTCTGTCACTGAAGCTACAGCAGCTGATATTCATGTTTTTTGTTCATCAATGTCACGAGGTAAGAAAGGAAAGTAAACACGCTGTTTAAAATTTCCCAAAAGGAAAAAAAATCACATGGTGTTAGGTCAGGGGTCCTAGGAGGCTAAGAGTGTAAAGCCTGGTCTCGCGGTCCTGTACGTCATCTTCAGCGAGACTGGCTGCACGTTATTGTTAGACCAATGGTCTAAGGGTTGCACGCTCCACATCAGTTCTCGTAGTGACATTAAGCGGATTTTTCTAAAACTCCAAACAATGCCGATCACATCTGGCATTGTTTCGCTTGCCTAGAGACATTTATTTCAATATTGTTACAAGTTAAAATGGGGTCATTCTTTTTGGGACACACTGTAAATTAATGAAAAGATGTAGAATATGGCCTGTACTCACATTCAATATAGTCCGTTAGCCATCCCATGGCTTCCTTCTAAACTCAGTATGCGTTGTAGGGGGACTCACCCTATAGAACAAGATATTACTGAAAAAACAACAAAATGAGGTCACAGCTCTGAGAATATGGCTGCCTGATGTTTCAGCGCTTCATTAATTTTGCAAATGTTAACAATTGATATCTCACTCAAAAAGAACCTCACTATAGGGTAGTTTCCTTCATCAAAGAAAACGATCCCCTGTCGATTTCTGTAACAATAAAGTCTATTCATTGTCTGTCAGTTGGCTGTTCGTTCCCTGTTCCCTAACCAAGAGAGAACAGGCAGGCGACTGTTCGTAGAATGTAAATTGGAACGCCTTGTCTGTTCCTTGTCTGTGAGAAAAGGGTTACTTGTCTGTTCCCTCCCTGTTAAGAAAGCGGCATTCTCTGTTCCTTACCTGTTGGACCACAGACAATGAACAGGCAGGGGACTGTGCGCTGTCAGTTCATTGCCTGTTTTCTTCGTCTGTTAGTTCCCTGTTCCTGGTCCGAGTGACAACAGTCAGGCGACTGTTCGTAGAATGTAAATTGGAACGCCTTGTCTGTTTCACGTCTGTGAGAATGTGAGAAGACGGTTATTTGTTTGTTCTCTCCCTATGCGCATACTTTGTTCCTTAACTGTTCGCTGTTGCTAAGTTGGACATAATAGACAAGAGATAATTTATGTTAAAATAGAATTAAAAGTTGAAATTCATTTGAATGATTGTAAGAAAAACTTTTATTGTGCTTTTCCACATATTCCATTAATTATAAAAATCTTGAATAGTTGTAGAAAAGCAAGCTTTTTCATCATTAACAGCCCAGATAGCACAAAGTAAGTGAGTTAACCGTTTCTTATGGTTTTCTTACGGAAAAAATTGATAAGCAGCTTATCGTAAGCTAAGGGACTTATATAAGGCAAGGGTAAGACGTTAGGGGCGTTTAGGTAAGGAATGCCGTCAAATATCCTCAGGCAATGTAAGTCACTTCTGTTGGAGCGCCAAAGGCGGCTGAACAGCGTACTACACATGCTACGCGGCTCATCTTGACATGAATTTAAAGGCTATTGGGGAAATTTAGCGAGTTTTTAGAAGGGCTGAACAACTGATAACAGATTTTCCCGTAATTAGAAAAAAATTAATAACTGCAAGCAACCGGCTAGTGAAGATATAAAGCATAGTACAAGTACTCTATCCATGCGGCGGTAAGAAAAAAAATAACGTCAGGATGGATCCGAACGTGCGACCCTCGGAACCGAAGTATGACTTGCTAACCACTACACCACGGCAGTTGTTGAGAGTAGGTGGCGTAGTTACTAATTAAATATCCAATTATGTAAAAAAACTTGTTTGGCATGTGCATGAAAAACTGAATTTATTCAAGGTCCATACATTTTAACATTTATGAATTTTAAATTATGGTTTGATAACCCGACGACTACAATACGTATTTTAGATGTTCCTTCCGGCATTTTTATATTATTCTACGTTGGTATTCTTGTGAAATTGTGTTTTTCTTACGACCTTCGTTAAGCTATCAGTTCATAAATGTGAATGATTTTCAAATTATGGCGGTATGATGTTATTTCTCCTCATAATATAGAAGCGCCAATAATAAAAACATTGTTTTAATGCATAAAGGCCTTAATTAACACTCTGTAACGATGGGATAATAACAGCATCTACGGAAGTGCTGAAAGTTTGGCATCCATTTTGCCATTACTCTGGATGTTTGTCGCCCTGGCCGTAAGAAACCCATAACAAGCTTACTTGAGAAGCGACTTCCTTATTTCTTCCTTTCACCTTATCTCAATGACTTATAATGTGCTAGCTGGGAGAACAACCACTACACCAAAAAATATTTCACATGCCTTCATCAAAGAAATATGTACTTCCTTAAATTAATACAACTCGGATTCTGCACTATGCCAATATAATACGTGTGATTTTAAAAGAGAAACACGCCTATAAAGAATGTTTATGAACACGATGATTTCACTTCTCACAAACAAACCTACAAGAAAGACAGTCCTCTGACAATGTTTGTCGGTTCTTATTAGCGACGTAACGCACATACGCGTAATACAAATACAATACAAATCTCAGTACTTGCTCAAAAACTTAAGAGACACAATAAATTATTAAATAAACACACTCAAGAACAAATATCACTTCACGACGTTCACTATCACTGAATGTAGGCACGAATTACTTAATTCGTCACTGCGGGCATTTTGCACAGGTTAAATAATACTCAAATAAATAACTGTTTTCTCCGCAACCAACAATTTCACCACAACACAGTCGACCATGTGCTCGTAAACCATCGTAAACTGTCCGGATAACGGTATCGGTTATTGGCGTCATTGTTTGCTATCTTCTATAGGTAGGTAGCAGCACCATGCTATCTTTCCGTCCTTGTTGAGAACCTGTTCACTATCTGTTCACTGTTTTCTGTTCGTACCCTGTACCGTGAAACGGACTATGAACCGGCCCTTGCCTGTTGAGTGTCCGTTCACTGTTGTCTGTTCGTTCCCAGTCCGCTGAAACCACAGAGTGCATACTCTTTGGCTGAAACATAACGGCCCCTGCCTGTAATTGGCGAAGTAAAGTATTTAACGTGCGTAAGCCGTGCAGATAGCTGATATAATTTGCGTGCTCACTTCAATAACCGTCATCCGTGGTTGATGGTAATCGTGATAATGAATTCAAGCGTATATACCTAATTACTGTTTAAGTAGATTATAATTTCTTTGGATTCAATTAAACTTCCTTGCACTCAATTAAATTTGGATTAATCCAAATTGTTGTCCAAATTCCGAAACTTAAAACAATTGTTCGTACGTTGTTCATAATCTGTTCTCAAAATCTCCAAAAGGCTCCAAACTGACAGCGAACAGGCATTTTTTTACGTAAATCGATAGGATGTTTAGTGTTTGTTCACTGTTGTCTGTTCATTCCCTGTTCGGTGAAACATACTACCAACCGGCCCCTGCCTGTTAAAAGCTTGTTCACTATTGTTCCCGAAATGCTTGTTGCCTGCCTATTAAGGAACAAGCTTCAAACAGAGAACAAACTGTTGGAAGGCTGTTCGTAAGTTGTTCCTACTTGTGTGTGACCCGAGATTGTTCATTGGCTGTTTATACTCTGTTCACTAATCTCCAACAGGCTATCAACAGACTTCAAACGGACAGCGAACAGGCATTGTTGTTTCAGAAATCGACAGGGCGAAAGGCACTGATTGCGATTCGTTGCCCACCATTAGTGTATTCATAATACACAAATTATTTGGTTTTTGATATACCAGTTTAGACGAATGGCAAGGGCCAAATTTTATCCTCATTTGAAAAAGGTCAGATTGGCGCCCACGCGATGCCACTCCACGTGACGTACAGGGACCTAGTTTCTACACGAGAGGATAGGAGTTATACATCGTCTGAGGTTACCAATGCATGCATGAGGCACAGAGCTCAGGGAAACATGTCTTAATAATCACCCATTAAAACTGGCTAAGGTCAGAAAGTTTTCTTCATTTGATAAGGTATTAATAAACCTTTTTTAGCCAAGCGCTATCTGCCAGCAAGGTACTCACCTACCCACTAGCATCCTGCGGCCTATCAGCACTCAGAGCCTCGATCAAGGTCACCTCACAAGGCGGGAGGGGGAACCAAAAATGCATCGCACGGACTTTTTCCCATCATTCCTACTTGCGCGTCGCGTTTTCGCGTACTTGAAAATTTTCACTTTTCATTTAATCGCGAAAAATAGATATGGTCATTTAAAAATCTAAAAGTGTGAAATACGTACTCCAGTAGTAATAATCTTTCGATTTAGGCAATAAAAAAATAAAAGGAAACCACCCTATTCTGAGACTAGGAATGTAGCCTAATTGAGTTTTAAATTTTTTAAAGATCACTTCCGAAAAACGTGCCAATACTCTATTGACCACGCCTCCTTTCAAACGCCGCTTTTTGTGTCATTGGACTTTAGACAACTTTAAGAATTTTTATCTGGGGAACAAAGCGTTACCTAACCCACAGGTTCTTTGCATTGTGCAAGTTTCATCTTCCTCCATCTCCTGTATTTTTTTCAAAAATTTTGCATGTTCTCCATTTCTATATATGTAGTCATTTTACACCATGTTCTTAATGGAGTGGATAATCAAAACGCAGTATTTTGCAACAGTAAAAAGAACTATAGTTCAGGTAATCCAAGTCTTCTTTTATAAGGCACTCATAAGCATTTCACAATAGGTGCAGGTGATGCGATGTGATAGGTCCTTTGGGATTGCTGACCTGGCCAGAATGCCTTCGAAGATAAGAGAAGAATATGAGGGTGATTAGTTGAGCAGTAATTAAGAACTACTGGGCGGCTTGTTGTTCTGCCTTCGTTCAGCTCTGCAGAACTTCCAACGATTTTTCCCTTGAAATGAGGGAGGAGTAGTAGGCTGTGACACATTGCACATACATCTTATGTTAGGGGCCTTGAAGCTGGATTGGACGAATCGGAAATGGTAGTCAAAATTCACTCCACAGTCAACTGCCCAAATGGTTATGCAATATGGTGGTTGAATTTCAACAAATAAATGAGCGCGTAAGAATTCAATAGCCTTGCAACATCCTATGGACCTATTGATAGGTATTGCGAAGTTTTAAGATCAGAAAAATGTTTACAGTGTGTGTGTGTGTGTGTGTGTGTGCAGTATCAAGTCATATGTTACTGTGACTTTTCCGTGGAACCTCTGATTCGAAGCATGACACTTTACCCACTACACCACCGGAACTATTGGGTTCTGAGGCAGTCTCAATGCCGAATATGTCGGCTGTGTCCACTTATGTCCCGATGAGAGTAGATTCCATTGAAGGTGAGTCGAGGGCGAAGCATACTTCGGAGAATATGGCGAAGAATTCGTAGCTGGATCTTTTGCGCCTTGTCATAATGCGACGGGCATGATTATTTCCCCGGTATATAAGGGATATATTGCTTTTAAAACTCCCGGTTGTATGAGAGCATTACGTGAGCAAAATTTTGCAAGACAAGTAGTTCCTGAACTGGCCGCTCTCAGACGCCAACGAGCTTTGCGTTAATTTTTTCCGCCACTGTACTATAGTTGTTGGTGTGGATGGGAAGACAACCTTGAACAAAGGTAACGTGCATTTCTAAGGGGAGAGAAGGAATTGAGGAGGAAAACCTGGCGTAAGCATGGTTTCAATGCATGCCACCTAAGGGACCAAGACTGCTTTTCATTCGACGGATGGATTCCTACGCTCGAAGTGCCCTCCAGAAAGTGAGGAAGCAAAGATTGAGAATTTAATGATGTATTTCCTACGCTGCTGGCATCTACTATTAAGCAGTTACTCAAAAACATGAATTATTCTTCTAATTTCATTTTTTTTCTTTTTTCCTCTTTTTTCGCGGCCCATTTTCCCATCCTACCATGTCTGAGCATAGAATCTTTTATAATAATGTTAAATAATAACCTCTGTGCCGCACTATACCAGGTTTTCCCTCTTGTTTTCATGTTTAATACTTTCCCGAGATCTTTTTGCCTAGCCAACTATATTTTGTCAGAATTGTAAATTCCTCGTAGAAACGATTGTTTTGAGTGTTTGCATGTCATAAATGCAAACACTCAAAACACTTTAGAACTATTTTTTTATTTTGGGTTGCGTAGTGAGCGAATTTTTTTTGGCCAAGTCACGCTAATGTTAGTTTTTGTTCCCACAATTGACAACTTTTAAGGTAATAATTTGATATTCATTCTGTTTCTTTGCAGTCAATATTTCATCCTTAGGTGCCTTCACTGAGATTGCGTGTTAGTCCTCGCTGGACATCGCCACCTCGCCTGGTTTCTATTGGCATATCCCTCTCTGCCAAGTCCAACTCATTGGTTCGTAATAATGGCGAGCAACATTTCTGCTGGCGGCTCAGAGCGATATGTTGAGGAGAGGGTTCTTGCTGGATTGGTGACTGGTTCATTGCTCCAGCACAAAGAGCTGCTGGACAGGTTGGAAGATGTAGATGTTCGTTATCTACGGCAAAGAACACTCTTGCATGCTGGAGTGGGACTTGGAAAGGCTGATTGGGTTGAGGAGTTGCTGGCGAGAGGGGCCGACACAGGCATTACAGATGACAGTCAACAGAATACATTGTCTTCGGCTGAAGAGATGGTTCGACAGTTCCCTGAAGATGTGGACCGCTCCGAAGTTCTGAGGTTGGTGACGTTGGTGCACCCGAGAGACCAGGTGATTATGCACCGCCTGGAGTCATCATCGTCCAGTAAGAGTGCCGACCACAAAACATCAGTGGATAGGTCTAATCAGGATATTGCATCTCTCAAGTCCTCCGTGGACTCATTGAGGCGAGAGATGAAATCTCTTGTGCGACAGCTGAGCTCATCCTTCGAGGAACTCAAATCACAGGTGTGTGGACGTGACACGCTGTTGCGTTGTCTGGAAGAGGCCGTGACGTCAACAGCGGAGGATGTGACGTCAATGAAGTGTGGACCTGGAGGGGGGGCTGCATTGAGTACAGCCACATCTGATCCAGTCAGAGCTAAGCAGGAGTGTGTGGACGCCATGATGCGTAGGACACGGATAGTGTATGGAAGTGGAGTTGACGAAATGCGTAGATTCTATGAGAGACTGTACGATGAAGATGATCTCACTGCGTGTGTTATCAAATATTTGAGTGGAGATGATCGGGTGAAGGTGATGGTGGAAATGGAATCCGAGTACATTGGACGGATGAGGAAGAAGGCAGTGTTTTTGGATGGGACTCGTAGGAATGGGAGTGAATTGTGTTCATTTTGTGATTTTGAGAGCGAGACTGTGTATTTGGGTGCATTGGTGAATTCTGGTAATAGTGAGGGATACGTATGTGCTGAGTTAGCTTGTGCCCTCTCACAGTTATCCCTGAAATTGGTTTTTGGTAATGAGGGGAGACCTTACAGCAAGAGAGATGCCGAACAGGAGCGCGAGTGGAAGAGGGCTCTGGATGAGGTGAAGGAAGAGAGGAGGAAGAGGGGAGAGGGAATACATGTATGTATCAATTACGCATTGAATTCTAGGTCACAGTTGGGGAGGGTTTGTTACCTCGCATCTGCTGTCCCTGAGATTATCGCCTATAATAGATCCACAGAAGGAAGATCTCTTCTGCAGCAGCAAGCCCCCCTCCTCCTCTCTCTATATTCTAACAATGTGATGGGAACACTTCTGGCCAAGGCAAAGGTGGGTGTTTTATCTATTTCTCACACTTTTTCATTACATCCTGATCATGACCTTTTCAGTACTGTACACGTATATATACGTGTGGACGTTTCCTGATCCGGGAGACGACGGGCGTATATATATATATATATAGGTGTGAGATTTTCCCGGCCAGGAGATGGAAAGCCGTATATATACGTTTTCTAGCCCCCCTTTTAGGACGGTCGTGGGTTTACGACGTCTTTGTCTCAGGACCCAACGCTTTGGGGTTTAGGATTAACCCTCAGAATCCGGGAGAAGGTACCCGGACCCTTCGTCTTTTATAACCCCTCTCAGCGGTACAGGACAGCGGTCATTCAATTGTTTATGCAGTCAATTCCCGAAATAAATATTGGTTCATTTCTCGTAAAAAATAAACTAAGAATTGAATTCTTTGCCTTTTGAGCAGCGTTGACAAATTTTAAACGAAATTCTAAGATAAATATTAAACTATATCTCGAGTTATATATAAACATCAACATGGAAATTGTTGCTGCATTAAATGTGTTAATAATGGCCTTAGAACTTCGTTTAAAATTTTGCAATGCTCAGATAAAAATGAGGAAAATTCAAAGTCTGTAATTTACATGCAAGCAACAATTATCCATTTGCTAAATACATATAAGCAATAATTAAGTTGACCGCAAACCAATGCCGCTGGTATGGTCGTAAACCCGGAAAGGAGGGAGCACAACTACTCTCGGAGTCTGAGATAATGCAAAGTCCCTACGTGGAGGGGTTGAAAAAGGTTCAGCGAGATCCTTCTTAACGAATGCCCTCCAAAAATGCTCCGTACCACGAGAAAGAAGAGTCTCTTGGGGCTCAGTACAGAAGTCATGCTAAGACAAAAACTCCGCCGTCTCGAAAGGGTTAATTAAAACATTCAAACAACATTATTTGAGCTTTTAAGCAAATAAATCGTTAATTTGTGAATTTAAATGCAAACACAGTTTTGAATAACTGAACAGTTTGTTCGTAATTTTATTTTCCAAGATTTCCCAAAAGTGGGCCATTCTTTGTAAATGTGTTTGGCATCTAGAGGTGAAATGAAATTTCTGTTGCATAAGATCCTCCATTCTTAGATGTTCCTCTTATGTGTTCTGTGAGTTATTTGAATTAATGGTTGAGAGGTGTTGTAATTTTAACATTTTTAATAGCAATTAAGTTTAGTTGAACATAATACTTGCCCATGTTCTGAGTTGCAGATTTCTTTTCAAAAGGTAAAGTGTGTTGTAGCTCTAATTTGCTCGTAGATTTCGCAAGTTTAAGATGGTGACTTCATAAGAACTCTAATCTAGTGGATATACATACATTGAATTGTATATTATTATAATATAAAGAAGTTGAAGATTGTCTATATAGTCAAATCCATGATAGATTACTCAAGTGATGCATTTGTAAATTTCAAACAGTATTGAAAGTTTAACAACATATTTCACTCATAAAATAAATAATTCTTTTTAGAACATTGGTTTGTTTGAAGATATTTAATAATTGTTGGAAATAATTATTGCCAATGCATTTTTGTAAGTGGGGGTAATATCTTATATTACTATGAATATTGACCTAATGATAACATTGCATTTTGTTTGTTATTCCATTATTTTTTCGTGGAGGCATCCATTAATTTGTATTTTTTGTTTCAGAGATAAATTTGGCCTAATATACTTTGAAGATTGTGATGGAGCTGGTCCTGCAAAAAAATTCTGTTTACATTCATGTATTTTCATAAAGCCTCATAAGTTTTTGTTGGGATAACTTGATCACTATTATTTTGTGCAATGCTCCAGGTAGCTAGAGATTACACTCAGTCATTTTTGTTAATTTCATGTTTGCTACATGGCACTTTTTCATTGGGTCGGTAATCACATTTTGAGATGCATGTTGTTATAATATTGTGGACATATTATTTAATCAGTCTTTTCTTTGTTATGCTGCAAGGGTAATTGTACTTTTTGATAATATTTCATTTAACATCTCATGTACGCTAGAAGTTTTTGAAAGGAAGGTACAATTTTGGCTGAGCAATGTAATCCTGCAGCCAGTTTTTAGCAGAAAGCCTTCATGCACATAAATCTATTTGCAACGTATGCTGCACTCATTTTATTGTTAGAATTATATGTATTTTGCCGGATTTACTCATGTTTGTGTAGCCCTTAAGTGTAAATTGATTTGTTTTGGTTCATTGCTTTGGCCTGCTTGACCCATGCACTTGAGAGATATTTCCCTGTAATCAACAACGATAATGATGTGGGCTTAAAACTATGTAGTGCACTATATTCATCAAAGATTATTTCTTTCAAAGGTATGCTGAATAATTTAAATCTGTGATTTAGAATTTAATTTTGCATTCTTAAGTCATAATCAAGCAAAGATTTAGATTGGATTTTTTTTCAATTTTTTACATGTTGGAAGACATTTAAGGAATGTCGTAATTTAGTAATTAAGTTCTTAAATTCATTTTCCTATATATTTTTGACCGTAGTCCATTTTCATTCTATTTGGTCATTCTCAAATTTTCTATGGTGTTAGAGAAGATCATTGCCTTCATTCATGCATTTATATATTTTCTACATTCACATATCCTTTGAAAAATATTAAGTTGACTGGAAATAGTAGGAATTTGCTTAAGTGCCTAAGTAGTGTTGCAACAGTAAATCTCTAGTCTCATAATCCTCAAGAATGCTGAAATGTTTTTCAAGGAGAAAAGTGAAACTGATGGTTTAACATTTTACCTGTTGTCTTTATATGAAATGTAGCTTTTCTGTTCCATGCCTATGGGATTCAGTGTAATGGTAGGGCCTATTGTTTGTCATCATCTTGTGGTGTTCTGCCCATCAGCAGGTCCCCCGTGCCTATGCTGCATTCATTTTCTCCTGTCTCCGGCCATCTCCTCAAAGTCTCCATATCTTCCAAATTTTAACATTGTCGATAAACTTCCGCCTTCTACTTCCCCTTCTTCTGATCCCTCCAAAGCTACTTTCAAAATTCCATTCTCTCTCATCAAATGTCCCAGCCAGTCACCCTTCCTTTGAATTATTTTGTCCATCTCAACGTCCTTTTCTCATCCATCCTATTAAACATGTATTCATTCCCAACTCTATCCGTCCACCGTATTCCCTCCATCTTCCTCCAAACCCACGCCTCAAACACCCCAATCCTGTCCCTTTTTCTCTTCCCCATCGTCTAAGTCTCTCATCCATGCATATAAACACACTCCACACATCTTTCTGTACCACTTAAGTTTAAGGAATTCTCCTAATTTATAAGTGATGGACAGTGAATCGTGTATCGAAAATATAATTTCAATAAGGGTTTCAAAACTCTTTGTGACCGTCACGCAAGCAAGAAAGGGTCTTGCTGCGCATTCGTAGTGGCGTTGTTCTTTGGAGTGGGGCTTCAGGACGGCTGATTGACAGTCAGGGGGGGGGGGTCCGGACTCACGCCCCGAAATATAGAAGCAAAATTATTTCCCTTAATGAGAGAAAACAAATTATTGAAAAATCATGACTGTACAAATTATTTTCTTTGACAAATGAAGTTTTTTCGATTGTGAAAGTTGTTAAAATTAGTTTAAAACCCATTTCTTAGTACCTTATTTTTTTTTAATTTTTCCCCCTGGTTTTGGACCCACCCGAACGAAATTCCTGGCTACGCCAATGACCCTTCCTTTGATTTATTCTGTCCATCAACGTTCTTTTCTCATTATCCTATTTAACACGTATTCTTTCCCAACTCGATCCGTCCACCGTATTCCCTCCATCTTCCTTCAAACCCACACCTCAAACGCCCCAATCCCGTCCCTGTATCTCTTCCCCATCCTCCAAGTCTCACATCCATACATAAACACGCTCCACACATAGCATTTCACCGATCTCTTCCTCAATTTTAATCCCAGTGCCTTGCTACACAAGGCTCCCTTCTTCTTCTTGAAAACTTCTTTCACCATTCCTATCCTTCTTTTTAATTCTCCTATACTTTTCCAGTCTTTAGTTATCAAAGTCCCCAGGTAGCTGTAGGTTCTCACATTCTATATTTCGCATTGTTTTGTCTTCACCATCATACCATCTACATTTCTCACTTTTATCAATTTAGTCTTGTTAACATTCATTTTCATTCCATATGTTTCCATTCATTCTTCCAACCCTGTTACCAATATCTGCAGTGACTCTGTGTCCTCGGCTAAAATCACCGCATCATCAGCAAATCTAATGCATCTTAATTCACAGTGTCCGGCGATATCTGGTGGAAATGTTTTATATCCATGGGAATAAAATAAAATGGTAAACTTCCACACAATTGTTAATTTTGTTGTTCTATAAATCAATTGTTAATTGTGTGGAATTTAACATCTTATTTCATTCTCATAGACTAATGCATCTTATTTTAACTCAACCAATACTTATTCCCTCTTCTCTTTCATCCCATGTTACACGTATCATTTCTTCAACATACTTACAGTGAACCCTCGTTAAAGCGAGTACGGGCCATTGCGAGACCCCCGCTATTACGAGAGAGAGCGAGGCACCGTCATGTGACCCTATAATAAGCATGTTACTGAAATTCGTTTTTACGAGGCCCTTTTGTTGGTGGCACTCGCCATGGCGAGTGTTTCGCCAGAAAACCTTCACCGAGAGTCCCTTATCTCTGTAATTTCTTGCGATCTGTTAGAAATGAACTTAACATGGAGTGCTCAGCCTCAAATTCATGTAGTAAACTGTCTTTCGATATAAATAAGTAGTTCATTTGGGTGAAAATATTGCTACATATGATAGAAAAAGTCTTCCAAGGCAGGAACTTTATACAACCTTCCACCGTTTTCGACTGCAGAAACAAATGCAATACGTGATTTCAATTGACTGCTGTTTGATGTACAGGAGCAATAAATATACACCAATGAAACATTTGAAGCATTAAATAATGGCGATACAGTTTTGTGTTATTTTTTGAATTTTCAGTGGAAAATACCAAAATAATAGAATGATTACATAAAAACACCAATTAAGTGCATAGAAAAATGGCTTCGTTGGTTGTGCATTGGCGTAATGATTAACAAAGCAACGCTGTGCATGATTTTTATTCAGTGCGGCGCTCATAAATTGTTTGAATACTTAGTCGTTGTTTGAGTAAGGAAATTTAGTGATGCAAAAAAACATCGCCTTTCGTCTGGATTTATGCTTACGTTTATCGGATAGAATTTTATCTGTCGCCGCACCACTCCTGTTCCTGCGTATTCGTTCGCAACAGGTATATTGGCTATTAATGGCTCCACCTCCGGTAAAGCGACAATTCCCTATAGCGAAAGGTTATTTGAGCAGTGGGGTCTCATGTTATCGAGGTTGCACTGTATTGAACAACAACAAACTGCTGGTGACAAACAACATCCTTGCCTGACCGCTCTACCTAGTTCCACCCATTCAGTCATGTTTTCTTTCACTTTCACCGCTGCCTTTTTTCTCAAATACTATTCACTTATCAATCTTCTTTCCTTCAAATCTACTTTATTCATCTTCATAATTTCCATCTTCCAATTTACCCTATCGAAAGCCTTATCCAAGTCTATTAAACACAGATTCATTCCTTTTCCTCTTTCCACATATATCTCTCCTATCAACCTCAGTAGTCCTATGGCATCTCTCCTTCCTCTTCCTTGCCTGAAACCAAACTGCTACTCACCAGCAATTTCTTCCATTATACTTTTTAACCTTCGATTTAGCACTCTTTAACAGGATTTTAGTAGCAGCATGTGAAAGTAAGCTGATAGTTCTACATATATACTCAGTACATTTATTTGTTCCATCCTTTTTTGGAATGGGTATCATAACAATCTTTTAAGAAATCTTCCGGCCATTTTTCTCAGTACATATTATATATTTTGTTGCACAAGTCCACCATCTCATTAACTCCCTCTTCTGTTAAACATTTGAAAAATTCTGTTGGAAGCTCATCCACTCCAGTAGCCTTCCTATGTTTCATTTCCTTTATTGCCTCCCACACTTCACACTTCAGTATTTATACCCATTACCTTCACCCTTGGTACCCATCCTCTGCCTCCCATTCACTTTCTATATCCAATGCTGCAGGTTTTTGAAGTGAAAACTTCTTTAGTTAAGCACTTTTTTGGGATGGGGAAAAAGCATAAATTCGCGTGAGCATCACCAACCCAACACCGCGATCGCTATATACATTTCCGTCTTAAAATTCGTCTCTCAGTATCACATCCTCGGTAGTATAGTGGTGAGTATCCCGGCCTGTCATGCGTGAGACCGGGGTTCGATTCCCCGCCGGGGAGGATATTTTTCTCAATTTCATACATTTAAAAAAATTTTACAATGGATATTTCAACTACGCAGGCTGACTAGGTATAGTAAATAAACTTTGTTAATATGTATATTGTTAATATATAGACTGTTAAAGTCTTTTTGTTTTAAAAATATGAAAATTGAAAATAAAAATCTATAATGTATATTGTATAAATTCATTAAATATGAAGATCTCGTGCATGAACGTGCAGAAGAGTGTACAGGCTTTAAAAATACTGGTCAGTACAATTTAAGGAAGTTTCTTTTATGTGCATAGTGAACAATATAGGTTTAAAGCATATTAAATAAAAGAAATAAAAACATTATATTTAATACATAAATGATGTCTATTCATACACATCTTATTTCAATAGTAAAACAATATATATATATATATATATATATAATATTTAATAGTAAACAGTTTGCTGAAAAAATTATTTTAATTTTTGTTGAAAAACAAGTATTACTGGAAAAATTAGTTCTTAAATAATATTTAATCTATATAAAAAATAAATGGATAATAATTATTTCAGTTTTCACTTCTGTCGGCCAGTCCCACGACAGCCCCGTTTTTTTCATTTGTTGGGCGATTCCATGAAAATGTCAACTTTTTCTGTCGAATTAAAATTTAGGCTGGAAATATTTTTATCTTGATTAATCTACAGCTAAATGATTGAGTTTTATGAAATCAGTATTTGAAACATTATTCAGAGCGTTATGAAAAGTTTCAAATTATACTTCGATTCACAGACCTTTGAAGATGTTTGAAAACATTACGCTTAGGAGGTTGACCTGGAAGTAATTCCGTCACATGTTAGTTTTGGGCATATTTAGAAGGTATTTCGATAGTTAATTTTGTTTCTGTATACAAGCACCACCTTCATAAATATTTTTTGATCATGTACAGTTAGAAGTTTTGCAATTGTTATGTATTATAAAATTTTATCGAAATATCATATTGTATAGTTTTCTCCGAAGGTAATTCCGTCACTAATGGAATTGTCCTGTTGCGTATACATATTCTACTCCGCTACATATTTTTTCCATCTTTCACTTACTTCCACTTGTTCTCATATCATTTTACCTTCCGTATCTTCAACCTCTCCGATTCCTGCTTTTCCTCTCTTTGCCTCCCATGTAATATCCTTTACCTTGTTATACATCAACTCATATTGGCTTTTTTCTCTCTAATTCTTCCAAAACTTCACATTTGCTTGTTAACCATTTCTCCTTCGCCTTCTGTGTTTCCCTTTTCAGCTCATTGTTTAATTTCCTGAATTGTTTGTTATGGTTATTTATTTGTCAAATCTTTCATTGGATTAAATGGATTCAGGGGCGGATCCAGAATTTCTTTCTAGGAAGGGGCACAAGCAAGGCCGAATCCAGGATTTTGTTATGGGGGTGGGGGGGACAAGGATATCTCGTAATATAAAACAAACGCTATGATAATGGGACCGTGTTTAAAATCTTGCATATTTTTGAGGGTCTGGGGGGGGGGGGGGCACGTGCCCCTGTGCCCCCCCCCCTTCCCCCTGGATCCGCCTATGAATGGATTTGGGTTTTTTTGTATTATTTTTTGTGTTTCACAATTTTAATGCATTTTTCCATTTTCTTCATTATTATTTTTTACTCATTCATCTCTGCGATTTTAAGTTTTGTTAAACAAAATCCACCTTCTATGTGCAACCTGGAAGTAACAGAAATGTGGTTCTAATGATGTATGGTTTTTTTCCAAAAAAATATATTTTGGTTGGAAATATCATGCTTAGGAAATATTTACTTCGTGCTCTTAATAATTGATTTTTATAAGGTATTTCTGGATTGATAATATTTCTACCTGTGCTACACCATACAAGTTGCTATAGCCAGATTTATCATCCAGATTTTGTATATTTGTTCCATTAGATATGAATAGAATACAATTATTTCATTATCTCTTCTGAAATAGTGTTATTTTATCTGGATTCTGAAAAAATATTATAAACTCTGGAGGTACATATTTTGCATGTCAATTGATTTATGATTTTCACTTGTAATTAATAATCTAGGATATAGAATGCATATCTATGAGAAAAGAGATGCATCTCTGAATTATTCCCTTTCGTAACTGTTGGATTATCTCTGTAGATGAATGGCGAGATATTCTCACTTAATGTATTTCCTGTTCTCATTTTTTGCATTATTTTTTTTACATACATATTTCTTTTTTCACATGTCTGCAAATGATACTATAAGAAAGCTATATATTTATTTTTTGCAATAATCAGTTCAATTTTCATGCAGTTGTAAATGCCTATTTTTTCTATAATTCATTTTCTTTCTTGAGTAGTACATACAGTATCATACTATATTCTGTTACAATGCCGTTCAAGGCACATTTGGAGAAATAGCATTTTATTGAATGTGACATGACTAAACTAGGAATTTTTTAATTTGTGCTGCAAACTCTTGTGATGCTTTATATAAAATTGCATATCATGCTCCATTCAGATAAAATAAAATTAGTCTGGCATAAAGTTTCAGTGGTTTCAGTATTTTCATTATTTGTAATCTAATTGCAAATCAAAGCTAGTACTATATTTTTCAATTTTGTATGCATAAGATATAAATCAATTTCAAGGGTCAAAATGAAAATAATCGAGCTCAATATATGATTAATATTGTAATTATAAGGCATTTCCTTCTAATCCAAGGATGATCGCCGGCCTCGGTGGCGGCGGGGTAAAGTCCTCGCCAGCCAAACCGAAGGTCGAGGGTTCGAGTTCCGCCTGGGTAAGTTACCCCTATCCAGGGCATGGATGTTTGTGATTGTTAAATGTTATCAACCCCGATGTAAAGGCCGAACAGTGCTGTTTTCGGTGGTGTGTGAAATAAATAAATAGATGTAACTCTTTTTTAATGGCTGCTTGTAAATCACATGATACAAGACCTTGATGGTATATATTACATTGTTGTGATAGTGCATGTAAGTCTAATATGCGGAGATCACTGGCCTTATGTATTTATTTTTAATTATATAAGGCCAGTTTATTATACATACGTACTCTGATGAAATACGAGCCAAAAGTAAAGGACCATCGTCTTATCAAATTTTTACAGATAATTAAGTTGAGGTACAACTCCCACTCACAATCTGCCGCTACTCATTGTTTGTAAGAAAGTAGTATCTATACATACAGTGGACCTCGTTAAAGCGAGTACGGGCTATTGCGAGACTCCCACCATTACGAGAGATAGCCGAGGCACCGTCACGTGACCCTACAATAAGCATGTTACTGAAATTCGAGTTTACGAGGCCCTTTTGTTGTTGGCACTCGCCATAGCGAGAGTTTCGCCCGAAAACCTTCACTTAGAGTACCTTCCGTAATTTCTTGCGATCACTGAGAATCACTGTAATTTCTTGCGATCTGTTAGAAATGAACTAAACATGCAGTGCTCAGTCTCAGATTCATGTAGTTAACTGTTGTTCGATATAAATAAGTTGTTCATTTTGGCGAAAATATCGTGGCATTAACATTCGCAAATGCTTAATCTTCTTTTGTTCCTCGGGCGGCAGAAAGCAGACGTCAGCATACCCGCACGTCCGTGAGTTGCGTGAATATAAAGCATTTGATGGCAGAGACCATGGCCAAAAAACACCAAACACGTCCAAGCAAGAAAATAAAAATACAAGAGTAATATGGGAATGGCGTAATTAATTTATCCTCCTATTCGCTCTTCACAATAAAAAAACAAAAGCGCCCAAGGAATGCAGACCATGAAGAGTTAGAAGGAGCTTTGTTCGGATGGTTTTGCCGACTTCAATCTGCGGGAACTTCAGAGAAAGGGGCTATGCCTAAGCCAATAGCGGAGTAATTCAGTGATAGAGTGTGAATCGAGAATTTCAAGATTTCGGAAGGTTGGTTATAT
Organism: Ischnura elegans; assembly: GCF_921293095.1. Lineage (NCBI taxonomy): Eukaryota > Metazoa > Arthropoda > Insecta > Odonata > Coenagrionidae > Ischnura > Ischnura elegans. The sequence continues at coordinate 7,854,535 of NC_060258.1, forward strand.
TAATTCAAAGCACCATAGCGTTACCTCCCGTCATAATTGCTGGCGACGCCTGCGGTGTAAACCTGAAGTCGTGGAAGAAAGGACTCTGATCCTAAGTATCTTAAGAAGTATTCCCCGCGTGATATAACATAAAACGAAACGGAACTCTTTTACAGCCTACTCTCCGACAAAACCCTCTTGCAGCACGAGGTTTTTCTTACAATGATGCTTCTAGAGGTAGGTGGTGCGCGTAAGCGATCCTGTAGGATGTACGATACAATGATACTCAGAGTGAATTGCCCGGATGGACATATTTATTCTCTGTTGCGGTTACACGTAATAGTCACGATAACAATGTACTATTCGCGTCAATGGTCGGAATCGTACTGGCGCTCTCTTCCGACACCCGAGCGGCCGAGCGTGGTGGCCGCTGGAAGAACTTACAGAACAACTGACTATCGTTCGGCGCCAAGTCGTATGCATTTGGCGCCGCCACAGATGGCATATGCGAAGAGCTGATACTGCGCACTTTCAGTTTATTTAATTTAAAAAATTCTGCATTCCTTTTTCATGTTCCTCAGTTATTACCGTGAATTTTAAATCAATAAATTCATACTCGAAAGTTTTTTGGCCTTAGGGTCCATCAGATAAGTATGCCTTTCCGTTTCTTTGCCGTTAAATATTACCCATGTGACTTATATTCGTCGCAGTTTCTAGCATCTTCGTTTTGTTTAACTTTAGTGACATCATCGTTATATCTGCGTGATATTTTTTCGTGAAATGATATCACGTTAATATTTTTTCTTATTTTTCTTATATCACAAATTTTAATTCAAATCGTTTTTGTTGCAGTGGCGTGGTAAACTCACCAATGGAAGTATTGGAGGCATTAAATAACCGCAATACTGTTTACTCAGTTATTTCTTGAATTTTCAGTGGAGAATGCCACAATAATAGAATGATCACGTAAACGCACTAATTAAGTACAGTCACTTTCAAACGTTTTAGGACAAAGTTTGTGGCGCCACTTCTGCTTCTCAAGAAAATTTAGTTTCCCTTACTCCATTTGTTTTCCTTGCTCACGCACTGCAAATATTTCGCTTCCATGTGAAGATATATGAACAAAGAGGGAGAAATTACTTGCTAAATTTATCGCTTTGTTTCGATCTTTGATGGATTTAATGATTAATTTCGTGTGCATACTCTGTGTCCTTGCTCCGGTTCTCACTGCTGGTATGATATTATGTATTACAAAAGCCTCAACGTCAGAAGACGTGTGGCGTAGTGGAGTAAATGCGACGTCGTCATAGTAGAGGTTGTTGGATCGATTCCCCTGCTCGGAATTAAAGTTTCAACATTTTTTTTCCTTGGTAACTCCTTTTGTATTTAATAATGGCTTTCAAATAATTTAAATTCGCTGTAACCGTTATATACTTTTTTTAAGGGTAAATGGTAATATACAAGTTAAGAATTGGGCAAGGGTTGATGTATCATTTTTATGGATTGCTAGTACACATTTTGAATGTTAGGGATTTGCAAACGGGGTAACCGTAACCCGACGGTAATGGGCGAATTCAAACCCAGTGTTGTTATTAACTTAGTGTTTTTAGATTGGCGATGAAGGGTCATACATAGCAGTTGATTATTGCATTAATTAGTTTAGAAAGCTGTTGGTTATTATGAATTTCTGCAATGAGCTCCATACTTTTTCACCCGTCCCTTGAGACGGGTGATATGTGTGTCATTATATGACGTCCAACTTGACTTACATACAGCAAATAGCCTTTATAATCATCACATACTACTTAATTTGGGTTTTGCGTTGAATAAGTTTTCTAGTTTTCAATCAATGCAAAGATCCAACTAATTCGTCAGAACGGATTCATCCAAGTAATCGGCGAGCTGATAATGGAAACCTGTTGATATTATACCCTATTGCGAATGCACAATCGAGAGTTTTATCCAATGAATTAGAAGAAGGCCTAAACAGCCCTAAGAAATAAAAAATATCTTAAGAGACCTCTACCCCATCATCAGCGCAAACCAAAGTACTTCCAATCTCCTCCCTTCCCACCCTTCTATCACCTACAGAAAGGCACCCAACGTGCGCAAATATTCCGATCCACCCGCCCCTCTCTCCCCCGCACTGCCCCCCTATCTTCTCCCTCCTCAACATGCAACCGCCCAAGATGCAAGTGCTGCTTCTTGTTTCGCTCCACCTCCCCACCAGTCATCAACAAATCTTCCTCTTCTCCTTTTTCCTTTAAATACTTCCTTTAATTCCATCTACCGACTATCCTACAACTTCTGCCCTGCCTACTACATTAGAAAATGCATTACGGCAGTATCCATTCGAATGAACAACCATCGCCTCTCCACCAAGTCCCCCCCCATTCATTGAACCAGTGCTCCAAAACAAAATAGTTCCTTCGAGCAGCGCTTTTCCCTTTCCTTAAATCGAAACACTACCAGAAATTCACCCAGCACACCTGGGTGGAAACAGCGTTCGAACCGCCAGGGCTGAACGTCGCTCAGTAGCCACCAGCCAATCCCTCCTCATTTCCCCCTCACCCCCACCTACCCCATCAACCCCCCCCCCCTAAACTCCATAGAAGACATCAGCAATCCTGTCTCACTCATTGAGAATGGTGGGTCACCCCATAGAAACGTCTGAAAAACATTTTGTGAGTGTCCCTTTTTCAGTGTTTCTATGTTATTTATTTATTTAATCTAAGTATATTTATATTCATAAAAAAGTCGTAAATCGTGTTAGTTACACTATTTATAACTCGAGAACGGCTACATATATTTGAACGATTTTCTAGATGAATAGAAGTTTTTGGATTCGTATCAACCTCAAATAGCAGAATTAACATAAAAAATAATATCAGTTCATGGAAGAAATTAATATTGATGCTAGGGGACATTTTTAGGAGTTGGCAACACTTCAACAGCTCAAGTTCAAGTCGGTCATTCTACTTAATAAATGATATGTTTTGTTTTTACCCATTTAATGACTGAGCCTCATAAAAATTTTTGACTATCGGTAAAGGCCGTGTTCTTGTCGACGAATCAAGCGGATTTATTTCTTATCCTCGGCATTTTTGCAATTTTGTTTCATCGAAAGATGAACTCCTCAACAAAGTGCTCTCAAACATGACTGATGAGCACAATAATCACAAATTTTAGAGCGAGCGAGCAATTTTGGTGGCTCAGAACGAAGATGTGGATTACTTCTTCGAAACTTCGAAATGTGCAAATAATTGGTAATCTGCATTTACTCAAATCTATTGACTGTGTTACAAAAATAGGTGAAGTCACCAACTATCCATCTGCATTTTTTAACTTCTTAGATGTGACTACTGGCTTACCACCGCACAATATACAGCTGAAGGTTGACTCGGTGGTCATGAACCTTTGAAACCTAAAATATGCATTGGAACATGTTAGGTGATAAAAAAACCGATAATAATGTGATTCACGCGGTTATATTCAAAGGAAAATTCAAAGATGAGGATATTCTCATTCCAAGGATTCCCATGATCCCATCTGATATGCCCTATGAGTTCAAATAAATTCAAATTACGGCTTCGTGTTTCATTCGCGATGATGATTAGCTAATTACTATGTCAACCGTTGAGTGTTTGTAGTCTGAATTTAGGAAATCCATATTTTTCTCATGAACAATTATACGTGTCATGTTCAGTGTTGGTAAACTATCCGCTTCATTTGTTCGTGCGTCTAATAACAAAGCAAAAACTGTTGTATATCAGAAGGTGCTAGTGCAGAATAAACCCAAATGTGTGGTGTACACTCGGGTTCGTTTACATACGGGGCACTTTTACATACATACGTTTACGGAGTGCACTTTTACCAAACCGAGTTATAAATGGCTCGCCACAATTTGGACTTTATTAACTGCTTCATAAAACCACAATGTCTAAATTTTGATAAGTTAAAACATAAAAATTAGAAAATTCACAGAAAGAAATTCTGCGTAACATGCCCTGGTCAACCCTATGTAGATAGAGAAAATGCCTTTCTGACAAGCAATTGTAATACTAATTGTTGTAGTTTTATTGAATTTTTTCCTTTCGGTATTATAATAAGTCAAAAATGATTCAAATCGGTTCCGCCGCTCATTATTTATAAATGCTGTAACCAAAATGTTCATTGTGAAATATGATTTTATACTTTCCCGGCGAACAATGTGGGTAAACTCTTCTCTGGATTCCCACCGGGTTAATGTTTGTATTACGGCCAACGTTTCAAGTACCGTCTCTGAACTCATCATCAGGGCTGAATGTTGATTCATTTCAAATAAATGTTCATTGATTACTAGGCTGTGCGAAGTTCGCCGGGTCAGCTTGCATAAAAAACAAATTAAGCCCTTTATAAATTATGAGTATCTACTGAATAATAATTATGACAGTAAATACGCTGAAATTAAAAATTTTAAAAGAAAAAAATATTAGCTTCGGTGGGGATGCAAACCTAAGACTCCAGATCAGCAAAATAACGCTCTAACCACTTATCCATGCCGCGAATTACTAATGAGTGGGAATGAAAGATATCCATGGTTTTGAAGTGGTAATCATGGGAACAGGACCTGAGAACCGTGAACCATGGAACAGCGAACTAAAGAAAAGCACGTGGTTCAGAAACAACTTCATCGATAACTCAGAACCAGTCTTGAACTTCTGGGCTATGGAAGAGCAGAGGAGCACGCGGTTGAGTCCAGCCTTACGCGGACAGATAATTGGCATGGTGGAGGTCGGTAAAACAGTTGCCCAAGTAGCTGGCCAGCTCAATTTTTCCCGGAATACCGTGTATAACTGGGTACGGCGTTTTAGGGAAGGCGACGAATCCCTGAAGGACGGGTGAAGAAGCGGCAGACCTCGGGCCACCAACGATTTGGAGGACAACAGGATTCGCCATTTGATTGAGGATGAACCTCTCAGTGTTGGCGGAGTAGCTGCGATTTCCAGGGAGGCGCAATTTGGTTGCAGCTACGCAACAATTAGAAGGCGGGTGATTGCGCATGGCATACAGCACCACAAACCTGCCGTAAAGCCTTTCTTAACTGAGCAGCAGAAGCATTCGAGGTTGCTTTTTGGCAGAAATAATTTAGTAAACGACCAGGTTTTTTGGGACTTAACAATTTTCGCGGACGAAAAAAAATTTTCGCAGCAGTCAGGAAGGAAGAATAGAACTGTGGAGGGTAAGGAATACACGGTATGAAAGCATTTCTTTCATTTCTTAAATTGCTAATATTTATTTCTATTGATTTATCAATCATGATGGAATTGATTAATACAACATGAACATATTACGTTCATAGATACGATCAGCGGCACATCCTTACAAGGAATAACTCAGGACGCCTCAGCAAAAGTTATTGGGGTGCAATGACGGCTGCAGGGCCTGGGCCTATAGTTTCCACGTCTCCAAGACTGAATGCAGAGGAGTACGTGGGTATCCTGACGAACCATCTTCTGCCGTATATTGAAACGGTCGTTCCGCCTGGCGAGGAAGTGACTTTCGTCCAGGACAATTGCCCAATCCATGGGGCAAATATCGTTTCTAATTTTTTTGAAGAGCATCCACGGATTCTTGTTTTGCCATGTCCATCTAATTCCCCAGACTTGAATCCCATAGAAAACCTTTGGAGTGTAGTGGTGAGAGAATGGGAATGAGTGCAATCTGGATGCGCTAGATGGTCATGTGCGCCAAATATGGCAATCGATTGGACGCCGTCCTCAGGTGAGCAGGAATTTAGTTCGTTCTATGAGATCCAGACTGGAGGCGGTCATAGAAAATAATGGCGGTAATACTCGCTATTAATTAGATAAAACCAATGCTTACGCTTCCGAAGAATAATTTGCAAGCTTTGCCATTTTTGTATCATGTTTTGATTTTTTTACTTTTATTTTTACGTCGATACTTATATTACGTTTATACTTATATTTTTACGTCGATAAAAGATTTTACAAAAATTTACAATTATTTTGTATGCGTATGTACTGAAAAAAACACGGCAATCAAATTAACAATTTTAAAGTTCTCCATAAGTTTTGGGTTCGCAAGTAATTATTTTTGATTATTTATTTAATTATTATTTTCACTTTAAGTCATTTTTATTTGATCATTCGGGGAGAGATGATTGATTTCCACAAATTTAACTTACCTGGGATTCATTTTATAATTTGTCATGGGAATAGAATTTACTTCATTCCTTTAGTTTTCATTTTTCAATATTTAAAGGTTTATCTGTTAAACGATTCTCAGTTAAGTTAGAAAAACTTCAAATTATTTAAGAGTTGTAGTGGGTTATTGAGCTCTACTACCCTCTAGCGCTATATGCCTGCTACGGTAAGTGTATAGCATGAGTGGGTAATTTCACGGAGACAGATTTTCGTTTTGACACTGCATAGGTAATTCTCTCCGAGGACTTTTTTCAAAAATCTGGTGGTGGTGGACATTTTTCTGTTGAATGTCGTTCCCATCCTGTGTGGTGTGTGGGTAACACTGCAAGTACAAAATATCTATCCGTCGCATGTGACGTTCAGACCCTTGGCGCCTTTCGTTTAGAACAAGAGAAAGCCGATGCCAGCTTTCTCTACTCCCTATCTTTTTTAACGTGCTCTGAACGCGCTAGTGAAGTAATTTGTCGTTCGCCTTAACGCAGTACTTGAAAGAGGATTCAAATATTGGCGAATTCCTTATTTCCGCCATCTTTAATAATGATATATATGCAGGGGTGCCGACTCATAAAAAAATATTGGGGAAGCCCATACCGGGGGTCTTGCCCAGGGATTTTTATAAATAGTGCGTTTAAAAGTTTAATTTCGAAGCTCTATTTGGAATCCCTAGACTGAGGTTTGTGGTGATGAACACTGTGCTTTATCACCCGTCTCAAGAGACGTGTGATGAAGCATGGTGCTCATTGCAGAAATTCATAATAATCAACAGCTTTCTAAACTAATTTATGCAATAATCAACTGCTATGTATGACCCTTCATCGCCAATCTAAAATCACTAAGTTAATACCAACGCTGGGTTTGAATTCGCCCATTACCGTCGGGTTACGGTTACCCCTTTTGCAAATCCCTAACGTTCAAAATGTGTACTAGCAATCCATAAAAATGATACATCAACCCTTGCCCAATTCTTAACTTGTATATTACCATTTACCCTTAAAAAAAGTATATAACGGTTACAGCGAATTTAAATTATTTGAAACCCATTATGAAATACAAAAGGAGTTACCAAGGGAAAAAAATGTTGAGATCTTAATTCCGAGCAGGGGAATCGATCCAACAACCTTTACTATGACGACGTCGCATTTACTCCACTACGCCACACGTCTTCTGACGTTGAGGCTTTTGTAATACATAATATCATACCAGCAGTGAGAACCGGAGCAAGGACACAGAGTATGCACACGAAATTAATCATTAAATCCATCAAAGATCGAAACAAAGCGATAAATTTAGCAAGTAATTTCTCCCTCTTTGTTCATATATCTTCACATGGAAGCGAAATATTTGCAGTGCGTGAGCAAGGAAAACAAATGGAGTAAGGGAAACTAAATTTTCTTGAGAAGCAGAAGTGGCGCCACAAACTTTGTCCTAAAACTTTTGAAAGTGACTGTACATAGAAAAATGGTTTTGTTGGTTGTGCATTGGCATAATGATTGACGAAGCAATGCTTTACATGATTTTTATTCAGTGCGGCGCTTATAAATTGTTCGAATAGTTAGTCGTTGTTTGAGTAAGAAAATTTATTGATGCAAAAAACATCGTCTAGATTTATGCTTACGTTTATTGGATATAAATTTCTCTGGCGCCGCACCACTCTTGTTCCTGTATTACAGTTCACAATAAGTATATTGGCTATTAATTGCTCCACCTCCGGTAAAGCGACAATTCGCTATAGCGAGTGTTCATTTGAGACCTGTGGGGCCTCGTTATATCGAGGTCGCAATGTATTTCACTGTTTCTCTAAGCTTAATATTTGCATCTGCTTATGATAAGGTCATAAAAACATTTGTGAAAATTTTGAACATTTCCAAGCCTAGAGATAGATGAACACGACATTTCATAGCGATGCGCAATGGCTGTATAAAGCTATGTAGATTCACGATATTGGGTGTAGGATGGAAGTTCAAGTGGGACAGAGTCAGCGTGTGCACGGGCCCGCCAGCTACCCGAGTCAGCCCAGGAGAACTGGGGCGAGGAAAGGACCAACCATAAAAACTGTGGTACCGAATCATGTAGCCGGCAGGCCCGTCCCACATAGCAACGAACCCCTCAGAGACGTCTCACTTTGGTCTCGAATGACTCGAATATCACAGATGTCTCAGAGATGTAATCGTGAGACGTTCAGGAATTAAAAAAAAACATATTTAAACTCCATCAATGCCTTCCATATATATTTTTTGGTGCAAATCTGCAGTTTTGATTATTAAAATCACGACATTTAATATGGGTCTCTTATTTTCAAAAGGTGATCCATCACAAAATTTGTTTTTTAAAAAATAACACGAAGATGGCAATATTCCACAAGTTTATTGTCCGTACAACGCGTTTCGACCGTTAGGTCATTATCAAGTACAAAGATAATGAAGTACAATAATCAAGTACAAAGATAATGACCTAACGGTCGAAACGCGTTGTACGGACAATAAACTTGTGGAATATAGCCATCTTCGTGTTATTTTTTAAAAAACTTAGAATGTCATTCCACTACATAACGCCTGCCTCTGTTACTTTTATACAAAATTTGTCGCTAAAAATGATCGAGAAAAGTAGGCCATAACTGTATGATTTAAATTTAATTATTTTTTTGCCTAAACTTAAAGCATACCATGGTACAAAATGTAATGAGACATCTCAGAGACTTATGTGAGATGTCTCATGAGATGTCGCATAGACCATTTTTTTGGGCATAGTGACATCTCAGAGAAGCCTCTGAAGCTCTCAAAATGTCTCTGAGACGTAACATGTGATATTCGAGACGTCTCAGAGACGTATCCGAGACGTATTTCTGCTATGTGGGGTGCGCCACCCAGAAGACTATATAGTCCGTATACCGTACGACTCATTCACCGTTTCCAGCCAGTAGCAGTGGGTGTTTAAACAGATTGGATGCCATGGAAGTAAACAAGATTGAACTTGCTTTCAGTCAACAGATGTAACCAATCATTCAGATATGAACTTCTCACCGTTATAAATGCTAAGTAGAATTAAAACTTCAATTTCTCCCTTGAAGGTATGCAATATTGGTGTAAAAGAGTCGAAAACATGCCTAACTTTGACTTGTCTTAAAACAAAAAGTATAAAAATACTACCTTTTTTATTTTTTTAATTGAAAGCAGAACATTCAAACTATCCACTGAGAAATTTTAAAGAAAATTAAAGGTGGCCTTTTTTTAGCAATAAATTGTTAAAAAATGACTAATTTTTATTGTTTAAACAAGTCCTATTTGTTTATTACTGCTTCAAGTGACGTTCAAGTTATGTCAAATGTGCATAAATGAATTCTCTTTTAAATGAAACAATAAGCACTGCTTTACGGGCCGTGGTTCTTTAGTAATCAACATTTATATTATTTTTCATTTTTTACTCTTGAGGCCTGACTCTGCAATGTACAAAGGATGGCAACTTCATAACGGTTCACTTCTGAGCTGAAATAAAGTCACCATTATTCATCATAAGGATACTGCTTTCACATATGTATGTAAATTTCAGAGAAATCGGTGAAGGTCACCTGACACCCCTCTGCCTGATTTGAGATTAAATCCCCCTATAATATTATTTTCATGGATGATATGGAAGCTCAAGTAATGTCATGATCAGTATGCAGCATTCCCCAGATGGGGGAGAGTGGTATTTCTACCCATTAATGGAGGCAATCAGCTTCAATAATGGAATTATAGGTGAGAAACTTAAAGATGAATGAAGTTTGTGTTTAATTGATGTCTTAATTGAATGGAAGGCTAAGTATGGAAACTAGAGCATTGAACGAATACCATCAGTAAAATTGTGGAATTTCACGCATGTGGACATAGTGTCAGTCTATGATAATAGCACATTATCACGACATCTTTATGATTTTGTCCTTAAAAATCCTGAGTATGGAATAAAATATCGAAAAAGCTAGATACCTAATAACATTTATAATTGTAGTTCTGAATTCCTGGAGTAATGAATGTGTATTCCCATTTGTAATTTTTAAATATATTTTTATAGATAACTAGCCATATTACTATTACTTTTGAACATTATATCAACCTCTGCAAAAAAAGAGTTAAGTATGGATATGAAGAATACAAAGATTAGTGTCCACGGCAATTTCTGCTATTTAAATCTATAGAAATTATAGGATATTTAAATTGCTGTTTTTTGAAATGTCTGACATTTTGGCTGTAAATTATTTTTGATATCACTCCAAAAAACTGCACTTACACCATGTGGATACTATGCATTCCTGATCTTTCAAGACCATAGATTTCATTTCCTTGGTATATATAAATACTTGCCGTGCTGCGCGCGCTCGATAGGGGGCTGCACCCCCTAGAACCACGGCCCCCGCTCTGAATATGCGTGTCCCCGCCCTGAAGGTGTCCGCTCTGGACACCTTCAGGACACGTTTAGGTTAGGACTGAATTTTGTTCGATACTAATAAATAATAGGTCCAGACAAGAATTTGAATAAATAAGGCATCAATTTCATACACAATATATTTATTTGGCTTCTTAAAATATTAAAACACAAGAAACTACACATGAATTATTTCATTTTCTTCTTCCCCTGCAACCGCTCCTTGGCGTGCCTTAGCCAGTTTCTAATGGCAACCTCCACATCTTTCTCTGGGGCTGCCATACTCTCCTGCACTGCTCCTGTAATAATGAAGTATATAAACATTTCACTGTAGCAAGAAATCGTCTCTTGCAGGTAACAAGCAGATTACATCAGACAGGAAGCTACAGTCTTAAGTCTCGTGTTTAACATTCTTAAGGTTCCATAATTAGGAAACCTATCCATTATAGGCTGTATACGTTTTACAAACTTTTCTTTGACTTTTTCTTCTTCTTAAAAAAGAAAAGATTTTGAGTAAAAATATTAATATGTTAGTAATTTATATATGTATTATAATTAAGAACATTTTTCATAAAGCAATTGTTGCAATAGATTTTAATCCCAAATATGAGAAGACTGTTTGCCTGTTAGACCCTGGTGCACCATCTAGAAAAATATCTTTGATCCATCCTTGCCAGACAGCTAAGTAGTGGTCTCGAAAAAAGAGATTGAAAAAAGCATTCAAATGGAGGATAATATTTCTGAACAATTGGTCTCCGCTTGAACATTATGACTGCACTAGAGTGAATCGTGGAGGTAAAGAAAAGTGTTATGTAAGCTGGGTATAATGGAAGACTAATGCAGAAGAGCTGAATATGGTATAGGAGGAAAAGAAACTAGAAAATTTAAAGGAGGAAGTTTAAGTGGATGGAGAGCAAACTGTAATTATCTGAAGATAGTCCCCACTTTTTTTCCAAAAATGCCCGTGGTAGTATTAAAGGGGAGAGTATATTCAAGCATATTTTTAAACTTTTTTCTTGAAACTGAGGCCTCAAAATTTAGGGGGGGACTATATTAGGAGAAATACAGCACTATGAAGTGAAGTGGGATTGAAGGGGGGTTTTTAGGGGCAGTATGTTGCATAAGGCAAATATAGAAATAGAATAAGAATTTCACATGGAAATGAAGTAGGTTGTCAATGTAGGGAGTAAAAGGCTCAATGCAGAGAAATTACTGAGAGGGAAAGACATTAGATCATTGTGGAGACTAGAATGAAGAAGTATAACTTGGTGCATTGTATAATTTTGCCACTTTGAGTAGAAATACTTAAAATGATGATGACGACAAAGTATACGTCATACACTCAACTCTTTTCTGATTGAATTGACAAAAAGGTCATTCATCAGTAAAGAAATTACACTGACATATAAGATTATGCACTTGTGTCAACCTACAGCTTGAATCAGTAATGGGTAAAGTTTACTGATTCAAGCTATAGCTATTTATAAATGAATGACTAAAATTTACTGATGGCCTTTTATGTTCTCTTTGCAAATCTTTGAGATAAAATGATCAGGAAAATGTGAATAAAAGAATGAAAAGTTATGACTCAGCATTCTACTTTCTAATTTTACTTTTTCTATCCAATTTTTATACAGGGCCCTTGCCTCGTTGTCCATTCTATACATATAATGAGCATTTAGAAACCATGGATGAGAGGATACTTTTTTCCATGCAGAAGTTAGACAAGGAATATAAAGTCAATGGCACTGTGCTTACGGATAACAATTCTTCCCAATCTAAGGGCCATGAATGATCTCTTACTGCCGGCACCATATAAGCTGAATTCTGAAGCCATATCATCATCAAATATCCTTCTCATCGTTCGCCTGGTGGCATCTGAGGCAGAATTTCCACCTATTTTTCTCAGGTAGACCACCTGTTAAAGAAGAGTGGTAACTTAATATGTGCATTGTTCATACAGCCAACACATCATGGACACATTAATTATGAATGTTAAATATTTTGGAGTTACCTACCATCTTATCTGCAAAAGATTCATTTTTCAATTCCTCCTCCACTGCCCTCAACTCATCCTCTGTGGATATTTTTAGGAAGTTTTCCACAGAAGGGGAAGATACAGTTACTTCAGAGCAACCTCTGTTCTGCTGTGCCTTAATATCAGGCAATTGCTTTACAACAGACTCCAACAACTCTCTGTTGAGGGCTACCATGCTTCTCAGCATTGAAAGCTGCTGCGTTACATGCTTTTTAAAATCTGTCAAAATAATGTATATTAATTACTTCTCACATGCTTATATAATTCACAAAAGAAAAGTCTTAACCCCTAACCAGTGACGTGCGGTCTGAGAGACCGTTGCGTTTTTGCAACTGAATTTTCGTAGCAGAACACCTCACGTCACTAAATTGGAAAAACCAATAAACGTAATGCTGGAGGAAATAATTCAAAACGTTGTTAAAATCAATTCCTAGTGTTTCTTCAAAAATAATAATGATTAATAATTTGTAAGAAAGCATTTTTAGTTGCATAATGTGGATAATTAAGTACCTACTTTAAAAAAAGTACGACAATAATAACAACTCGAGTGCTTTTGATATCATTTTTTTGATCCCGTTTCATGCAACAATTTTTAATCAAAAGTAGGTTCGTATTTGGAATGCATAATATTAAATATAAGTTTAATAACAACTGAGAACTCAAAGAAACATTAAACTAAGCAATAAAAATGACTTTGCAACGTTTTATGAATTTCTGTTATATTGCATTCTCCCAGACCGCACGTCACTGGTAGTGTAACAAGAATTTCACGTCACTGGTTAAGGGTTAATTAAAAGTTGTGCAAGAGAGTGACATTTATTGGAAAGCTGAAAAATTACCACCCAAGTACGCCATCTGGCGTGAAACGGTATTTACCTTCATCTGAATCGCTCAGATCATAGACTTTAGGTTTTTCTTCCATAGGCAAGGTACCATGGGATTGCATGTCATCTTCCAATAGCATTGGGGTTGACGTCCTTGAGGTTTTTCGGCACATTGCATTGGCAGGAGGTGGAGGGAATTTGGGTAGGTTTTCCCTCATATCTTCCTGAGCATCGTCAGGATATATATCTGGCTCTGAGGAACTTGAAAATTTTCTTACTCTCCTTCGCTTCCTCTTTCCTGAGCAGGCTTTGGAATTGATGTCAGATGTTTTTTCTGCCTGCCTTAATTTCCCTCTTGCATCTGCATAGGTATGTTCAAGGAAGAATACAGGAAATAATCAACAAAAACTTGCCACATCTTATGAGGAATCATCTGTTAAAGCCGTTTACACGGGGCACGGAATTACGCAGGTTAGAGCTGCATTCATTTCTAAAATGGCGTGGAATTGTGCGAATGCATGAACGAAATTAGAACAGGGGCTATTTTGACGTCTCGCATCCACGCATGTGTTCTAGCAATTCACCGCTTTATACGACGCAATTTTGATTGTGCCTTCGCACGTAGGTACGTCAGATTGCGCAATTCCGTGTACCGTGTAAAACAGGCTTTACTGATGCACATCATGACCGATGATTTTGTAAATGGTAAAAACTTCATGCATGCCTTGAGAAATATAATAGGAAGGTAATGAGTAAGAATTTTTATCATCATGAAGATTATATTTTAACCATATGTAAACACCTCTATGCAAATAGCCTTCAGAAAATTAGAAAAAAGAGTGGATTATCAAGACATCCAGAATGTTTGTGCTAATTAACTGTTTTTACGAAATTATATACCTTATTCGATGATCGTATAGGAAGTACTACGTAAAATCTATGCAGTTCCTGAAGCCCACCGAATGAAATTAAAGAATAACGTAAACTGCACTGATCACAGAAACTCTAATTTTCACCAACTTAACCACAAAGATCCCTGAAATGTGGTGAGACGTAATGACTAACAACATGTTCCCAAACAACAGCAGGCCGGCACCGCAGCCTTCACTTGAGATCCTTCCGCAGGCCTTCTTTCTAGGTGGCTATGGCACCACCTGAGAAAGAAAATAGTCCCACACCGGATACGAATCTTAATATGCAAATACGAACTGGATACTACTGTGTCATATGTTAATTCACGAGTTTAGGAAATTTGGGCGTATATGATACAGTTTTATCGCTGCATATGAATTTGCCTGCGTACTGTTCAAAACCTTCGTACTAATGGGACACTAGCTGGACGTCCGCTGCACATCCGAGATAGGACAGTGTGCGGACGGATGGCTAGGACAGCAGGCGGTCGTCCTCTGGCTGTCCTGAAAATCCGCAGACACTGAGATGATGCGCAGAGGACGTCCTTTGGCAACGATGTGCTGTGTGGGTTTACTGCGTGTGCCTACTTCGTAGTCACCTTTACATAAAAAAGGCGTCCACATTCAGCGTCCAACAACAGCAACGTGAGTAAACTCTATTGCCTCAGTGAATTTCCGCCAGAAAATAACTCGCTCCTCCACAGACCCTATAAGCACAGAGTATACAGAGAGGACAGAGGGCGCCCTATGCTGTAATCGAAAAATGCGCTTCTGGCCATGTTCTAAGCGCGTTAATGATCCCAAGCATCGAGTCTTTTAGCGCGGTTTGAAGGCGTGAAATCCAGGATCTTATTCCTGTTTCAAAGTGCGAATCGCATACAAATTTCATTATTTGGTGAGCACTAAATGCGATGGCGGATAATGAAAGGCGAGGAGGATACACTTGGTGTTCTGCAATTAATTGCAAGAATAATTCAGGAATGCCCAAAAGCGACCTACGTTTTTTCCGTTTCCCGAAAGATCTCGCAAGGTAAGTTTGAAATTATTTATGATATTAATATTATTTATGTTCCCATAATTGTTTTTATATGCATCATATAGGTATGGTATTGATTAAGAGAAGTGTTCTACTTCATACTATGACCACGTTTTTTCACAGGAGTAATAGGTGGGTTATCCGGTCACGGCGGAAAGATTTGGAGGATAGAAGTCCATCTTATTTATATAAGAATTGCAAATTATGTAGTGTGCATTTTGAACATCGTATGTTCTTGAAATTGTTCTTGAATATACTCAATGCTATAAGCTTTCACGGGAGCGTCTGGACCGAGGTGGGAAACGGGTGTATGACGTTTGCCGTGACGTCACACCTTAACCTGTAGCGCTCCGTAGGGAATAACGGACCAGTTGGGAGCTCGTCTGTGGCACTCCGAAGCATTGGTAGCGTTCAACGGACCGCACCCAAAGTACTCTGTCGTCTTCAACCTTGAAAACAACTGACTGTAGTCCAAAATATCAGCAGAATTGATCCTAACTATTGACAGCTATACCACTGTGCATTGCATCCGCTCCACAAATTTTCCAAGTTCTCTCACAGTATAAACAAAGACATTTCAATTAATGTATGTGTTTCATTCAATGATCATTCATTATGTAAAACAGTCGTACTTAAAGTGAATCAGGAAGTGATGTCAAAGTAAGGGAAATAGATGTGAGAACGGAGAGGTTCATAAATTTAGTCTACCTTATTTAGGCAACAGGATAAAATCGAAAAATTAGAGACATTGGTCGTTCTTGCACCACTCAGTGGCGCCGACTCCATGGGACTCAAGGGGGCTCGACCCCCCTCAAAAATTCGTTACGGGTGGAAGGAAAAAATGTGCCAGGCTTGTCGATTTTCCCTGGAGTGTCTAAATATCGAGATTCGAGTTATCAGGGTTTTAATGTTGATTATATGACTCTTCTAAAATGCTTAAAAAACTTAAAACTCACTACTTATAAAATTCCCGGGGCGAGATTCCCGGTTTGAGCCCCCCAATATTTTTTGTAAGTCGGCATCCCTGGCACCACTCAAATCTTGCCCAATTGAAAGAGAGGCTATTTCAGCGGTAAAAATTCTTTTATAAGCATCAGCATATAATACAGCACTATATACATAGTACAGCAATACAACACTAGCCTTACCTTAATTAGAAAAATTTAAAAAGATTTTCCACTCATTAAACAACAGGCAACAACTTAGGCATTCAAGATTACCTGATTAGTATAACCAAGTTCAGTGCCAATTGAAGAATTACGCCAAAATGAAAACAATCGTTGGTAGCCAAAAACAGAAATTTAACCTGAAACCTTGTGGTACATATGTACAGGACACATATGTGAAATATTAACTTTGATGGAAAAAACTACAGAAAAAATGAAGCGTTTACAACATTTCTGAAGGTCCCCTACCCTAAAAGAAAGTGAGGGAAACTCGAAGACTCGAGAATGAAATGATGGTTAACTAATCAAACTCATTTAGAATAACTTTTCTTGAGAGACGGATTGATCACTCGCTTAACTTCAGCCAGTGACCTTTGCGTCCTTGAATGGCAGCAGCTTGCACCATAAGGTTAAGGAGTAGGGAAAGGATTGTATTGTAACATGCACAGCTACTCCATTGGTTAAAATTGATAGGAAACATGATTTGAGAATTTGAATTGAGAATCTCATATTGTGTTTTCACGGCAAATTATACACTATCACATCTTAGGCACCTCCTAGTTTATGAACTTTTATGGCAGCTTTTTCAAGAAAATTAACTTTTTTTGAAAGAAACCAAGATTGAAGCACTAGATGCTTCAATCTTGGTTTCAATGAGGGTCTCTGAGACTGAGAAAGCACTGCAGTCATCAATCAATCAATGCTTTCGTGTCTTTCGGCCAGCTCATATGAAGTTGACGCTGTTTGCAGACGCACTCTCTCAGGAGCTGGTAGCCCTAGAGAAAAATTTTGCATTGTCACGAATAAATAAAAGGGATATGGTAGCAACCCAAAGTCATTTTTTCCACGGGCATGTTGAGGCTTCAAATCACATTAATTAAGTAGCTATGCAAGTAAAGCTTTTTTGTTCGGTGCAATACTTTCTCAATGCATTTCTTAATTTGGCTTTCTAAAGCAAATTTTTTAAGACCCACTTTTTATCTACATATTATGCTGCCCACAGTAGATAACTACAGACCCGCTGGTGAGAGTTGACCGATGGCAGTGCAAAATGAGGGATGGAGGACCTTACGCCAGCATGGTTTGCAGCCAATCGCTGTCCCCCAAATGCACCTCTCACCCTCGCCTAGTCATGCAACATTGTCACATGCATAGGAAGCTCTAAAACCAGCCTGAGCCACTAAAACAAGCCCTTTCTTTGAAATACCAAAACAAGGGATTCTCCCTTTGAACCCTCCAAGCTCATAGTCTCTTCTGGCTCCTTTCTTCATGGAAGCCTTTTGTTTACATGTGGAGTGGGCGTTTCCCTTTCTTGCCTGGCAACCTCGACCCCTGCCCTGAACAAGACCCTTGTAACTGTCATTGGACTACTACTATTGTCATAATTCTTTAACCAAACTACTTTCAGTTTATACATTACATAGGTCTACGCGGAAGATGCTATATTTTGACTCAACACACTTTCTGATATGACTGAGGTACCTATTAAGTAAATTATTATAATATAAATATCATTTTGATCTTACAATACCTTCAAATGATCTTCAAAACAATATCATCGATAAGTAAGAGGCAGGAGCAGCCTTGAACCTTTTATTCCGTATGGCTTGTGCTTAAGGCACGGGAATGAATATCTCCTCCCGGCTTTTGTTTCGACGTCGAGATGAAATTTGGAGCAAAAAATCATTATAATTCTTTTTTGAATTCATGTTTTCCGTACTAGCCGACATTTTTAGGAAGCAAACTCCACCGATTCCCGGAAACTCTCGCCGTGCTAAAGAAGGCAACGGAATACAGCGATACTCCACTGGTGACTACTGCCTTGTGACGTCACATCTCAATCAAGATGGAGGCACTATGTTTCAGCGCAACATGAAATTTTCCGACTTTCAAAACGTTTTAAAGGGCATACCCCAGATGCAGGAAATAAAAGTGACTATACTAATGTTTCTTTTTTAGGCTAAACTTTCAAATTCGGCAATAAAAAAATTATTGCACTTCCCTACTGTCATTGGACTACTCTCTACAGCTGGACTGCATATAGGAGTACCAAACGATTTGATCGTTGGATCATTCTTCCTCATAGAATGATTCTCCAAAGTCGTTAGAACATTAATAGCTTTGCTTGGTTTCGCTGTCAGTAGGGCCCTCTTCACTTCTATAGCGCTGAGGTGTTTTCCCCGTCCCGTTCCTTCTGCTCCTATCCTTTGCTAAAGGCGTCATCGGGCTCCCATCGCAGCAGCGCCTCTTTCCTTTTCCCTTCCCCTCCAGCCCCTCCCCGGGTGATCGGGCGTATAAGCCACGGGCTTCGTTCCCGGCCCCGGTGCGTTGCATCCTCGAAGGGTTCGCCTTGAACCCTCATACTCTTTGCATATAGGAGTAAGTAATGATAAGTCTAAAGCCCTTTCTATCTGGCATATAAGGTAAGGACAGTACAGATGCGAGGCTATTTCATCCTTTACCATAAATGAATACCAGTCATATTTGTAGAGAGTTATTTGCATACCCTTGAGAACACTCACCCAATGCCTCAACCATTGTTTCATCGACCATTTCCCAATTCTCCACCGGTTCTTCCCTCTCCGCAGAAGTAGACTGAAAATAAGAATCAACATATAAATCAAAATTGAACATGGGAACTAGAACTATTTTAGCTAATGATCAACCAAAACTGATTTTTAAATGATATTACATTCAAATTTGTCTTTTTCTTCCAAACTTTAAAAAAAATCCACACACAGAACATCAATCATATGCAAAACAGCAATGTGTGCCATTTCCATGCAAAACTCCAATCTGCTGGTGCCATTAGATGGTGGCATAGTCTAGCTGCACTAACCAGAGCTCAAGCTGCATGATTGGTATAGGTTATAACGTTCAAGTATAACTTCCGTACCTTCACGTATCCAGTTAAAACAAATAGCAAACACTTTTTATTAGTTCTTCCAGTGAAAACATATAGAGCGACAACGTGTACACCCGAACACCACTATTTTCATTACAATACTCTCATATTCTTTGTTCCAAGTAGTCCACAAAAATTGACGTCCATTAATTGCTCGACTCCATATTTTTACTCCCATCAGCTGCAGAAAATGTTTGCCTCTTGGAGTGTTCGCAAGCAAGCTACTGTGTAAACTGTGTACAGTGCAGTGATATAATGAAGAGAATTAACACTGCGCATGTAATTAGGTATAATTTCCTTCCTAAGGCATTGATACCTTGTTACTTTGCGTCTCCAAATTAAAATTTTACTTGAGATTGAATGAATGCTACGCTTTGCATGAAAATGATGGACACCACTGTCCTGTTTATGACTGCTTATTGTACCAAGTACAGATTCGTGCAGTTCCGAGTGTTGGAGGTCATACACGAGTCCCTTGTGAGGCTGAGGTCTGTATACCCTTTGGATTCATCTAATTTAAAATTTTGAATGTACAGCTGAGGACCTCAAATCTGGAATCCAGAAAGTAGGAAAACCAGAAATCCGGAACGTTTGAAGTTTCCTCTGAGTAGGTAGTTAGCACACGCCATGAACAAACACTAACAACCTAGGCAATGACACGTAGGGATCTCAAATATCAAGCTCAAGAGCCTAAATGCATTTATAAATTAATGAATTGACAAAATATGGAAGCATTTGCACAGATATACTGTCCTCCTAAGGTAGGTATCAGTTGATATCGCAATCTCTGCTAGCCAATGCCATTAATGAAAGCTATTGAGCACGAAGGAAAAGATGAATTTATTGCTTGCTCTCATCCAGTATTAAGCATCTATGGTTTATGCTGCAGATGCTACAGACGTGATTTGGCGACTTAGTATTCGGCAAGTTTTTTGCCTCATTCAATGTAGAGTTCCTTGAATCCATGGATGCATCTAAGGTGAAAAATATTCTTCTAGGAGTTGTTCAACAGGCCATCCTCAACTGCATCTCATAATATTCTGAGATCATCAAAATGTGCACTTTAATTCTTCATAAATATTACATATATAGCAAGGCTCAAGGGATAACACTAATTCCAAAATCCTAATATCATTCTAAATGTGACAATAGGGTGGTTTTCTGGTATTTTTTATTGCCTTAATTGAAAAATTATTACTCCTGGAGTACGTATTTCATGCTTTTAGATTTTTAAATGACGATGTCTATTTTTCGCGATTAAATGAAAAGTGAAAATTTTCAAGCGCGCGAAAATGCAACGGGTAAGTATGAATGCCGGGAAAACTCCTGTGTTACGTCGTTCTGGTTCCCGCTGCCGCAAATGAGGTGATCTTGGGGTGAGGCTCTGAGCGCTGATACGATGCAGGATGCTAGCAGGTAGCAGAGTACCATGCTAGCTGGTAGCGCTTGGCTTAAATAAGGATTATTAATACCTTATCACACGAGGAAAACATTCCGACCTTAGCCAGTTTTTATATTTGATTATTAAGAGAAGCTTCCCAGAGCTCTGTGCCTCATGCATGCATTGGTAATCTCAGACGATGTAAAACTCATATCTACTCATATAGAAACTAGGTCCCTGTGACGTCACGAGGAGTGGAATCACATGGGCGCCAATCTGGCCTTTTTCAAATGAGGTTAAAATTGACCATTGCCATTCGTCTAAACTGGTATTTCTAAAACCAAATAGTTTGTATATTATGAATAAACTAATGGTGGGTAACGAATCGCAATCAATGCCTTTCGTTTTCTTTGATGAAGGAAACTATGCCATTAATTTTGAGGTATTTTGAGTTGAATATTTAAGTGACAATTGATGGGAGAAATACACTTAAGCATGCGACAATGGACAGCAAAACTATAACGGATCAATTGTTGTTGACAGCGCGGGACAGAGAATGGGGAATATGGTATTGAAAAGAGAGGCATGCGTGTGTGCTCCTGATGCATTCGCCTTAGCATTTATAAATTGTACTGGAAATATGTGTGTAAACTGTGTTCGTGAACGATACGAAATGAAAGCTTGTTTGTGGTGATGGGTACAGTTATACCACTACCAAAAAGTAATCCTCAGCACACTCGATACCACCCGAGTAATTTCCTCGAAACATTTTGCCCCATGCCGACCTATTTTTAGAAAACTAAATATTCTCCCTATTCCCTGTATCTATATTCTATCTGCTGTTATCTACATCCGTAGAAACCTGTCACCTTTTTCTAAAAATCGAGACTTTCACCGTCATTTCACAAGAAGCCATAATGACTTGCATGTAGATTATGCCAGGACCACAAAATGTTTACATGGATTGAGAATGATGGGAATTCAACTACACGATCATCTACCATTATCTTTTAAATCGCTGAATGACAAATCTTTTAAAAGACAAGAGAAAGATCTTCTGCTTGATAAGCTGTATTATAATGTCAACGAGTTGTTAGCTGATCCCTTGTAATTTTTACTTTTGATTAATGTTAATTACTGTTGGGAATGCTGCTTGCTTTGTGAATAGTTTCCAATATCATTATCCTTGACATGCCTTATACTGAGTAAATACCTTGCAACTCATAAAGACAGTTGAAAGATTCTGTTTGTTTAATAAGCTGAATTATAATAGCAATGAAGTTTTTAGCTGATCCCTTTTTATGTGTATTTTTGATCAATGCTAATTTTTGCTTTGTTGGAATGCTGTCTGCTTTGTAAATAGTTTCCTCTGTTATTATTCTTGACACGCCTTATATTGTGTACAAACCTTGTAACTCAATCGCTGGGCTAATAAATATATTATTTTTATTTTGGAAAGTCACAAATTAAAATCAACAGAATAGGCTGCAATTAGGACGTAAAGAAAGGAAATCAATGAGCAGTTCACCACAAGCAATGCCACAAAGAGCAAGAGCAGAGAACTCTGGCTTGAAGGTGAAGAAAAATGTAAGGCATCAGCATTCAAGAGAGAGCAAGCTGTGTAAAACCAATCCTAAAATTGATAACTTATTCTGGTGTTAAATTTCACATACATTTTAAGTTCAATAGTTGATAAATAGTTCACAGAAGGCCTTACCTGATTAGCAGATGCTTGCGGCATCAGTTTGCTAGAGGCATCCTCAGTGTAATCAATGTGACCATGACCTTCTTCACCATCAATTATCTGCCCTTCTATTACAGAAGAGGACCTGCACGTTCCGGTGCCAATCTAATTGAAAAAAGAATTTATATTTTAATTTACAAAGGTTTCCAGCCATTGGTACGAGAGGCAAAAGTGATCGTGGCCAAAACATGCATTACAGGGTGTCTGTATGAATTAAAGATTCCCTGGTTATGCATTCTGGCCTCTTGGCAGAAGGCCAAACAACCAATTCGGCTAGATACGGCATGTAAAGTTATTCTGCCTTGCGCAAAAAATCCACAGAGAAAAATTAATTCACCACGACCACCTTGTCCACAAATATCCACAGGGAGGAATGAGGCCACAGTAGCTCAACTGGCTAAAGCACTCGACTGGAAATCTGGGTTCAAATCCTGATCAAGGAGAATAAATTTTCCTGCATGGATTTTTGGCACAATTTGTGCATTGCGTGTGACTCCCATAAAGTTATCACCACGGCTAATAGCGGTATACTTATAATTAAAAATTACTCCGCCTTCGCATTAAGATGGATGAAAACCTTAGAAAGCAGGAGGAAAACTTACTAAGCCACATCTTGAGACATAATGGCCTATGAAGGTGATTGTGGAGGGACAGGAGTCATTGTCAGCATAGGTGGATGGAGCAAGAAAATGTTGACTCTCGAAATCAGCACATTTTATAGCACTCTAAGCAAATTTTTCACCAAAATAGGTTTAAGGCAAAGAACATTGACACCTTTTGTCAACAAATCTGCATCTCCATCATCCAACACCCCTTTCAAGAGTGGAAAATGAGGACATACCCTGTTTCCTCCAATAATTTCTACTCGTGGTTATCACAAAATCCACATGTGTTACATTCTGAATCTGGTGAATGTAAATCTGTCATAAGGAATGAGCAAGTCCCATTTAACGTGGATGCAGACAGTCCACGCAGTCGTCGTACTGCTTAGTGTAATTAGAGCAATTCCTGTGCACTGGTGGGTTAGAAAAATGGCCATCAAAGGAGGGTTCAGGTGCATCCTTATTGTGACACAAATAAAATCACAAGTCACTTCAACCACAAAAGATCCAGGCCCTTGTATTTATCGTGCAAGACACCCCACTGTGCCGGTTACCAAGACTGCACATAAATATATAATTGACAACATTTAAAATATCAAATTTTATACATGGAATTAGAAAAAATACGACCTTATATTAGTTAATGAAAAGATTTAATGATACATTTCAATACCTTATCACTCTCAATTGTACGACCTTCAGTTTTTCTATAAGTTAAAACTTAACACACAATTTTCCGCAAACACACCGCATTGAATATATTTCATACGATCGTCGGACAATAACGTCACCTTGCAGAACTACAAAATCTAATGAAACTTATCGTTTGAATAAAATTGCTTAAGGAATATTGCTAGTAAGTTTCAACAAGCAATATGTCAGAATCAGATAATCGGATAAAGCCAGATCAACTCTCTAAAACGTCTGTTGCGCGACATTCCCGGTTTCACGGTAAATACTGCTTAATAACACAAGTCCAATTTGAAAGGCAATCAATACACTGTAAAGCATACATGTACATAGATTTGAAAGATTCTGAAATTCTAGGCTAAATCAAAAATTCATGAATAATTCCCAGAATCTCCCGACTTTCACGGTCACCGGACACCCTGTTTATAAATTAAATGTATTCAAGGGGGGGAGCAATTGCGCTTACTGGCAGGACAAAGGTTTCTGGAGCGGGGAATTTCAGGGTTTCTACTCTAACTACATTATAAAATTCACGTTTTTCTCCAGGTGTTCACAGTCTACATGTCGTCAAATTCACGGTCTGTAGCAAGGGCACAGCTAGGAATTGAGGCTAGGAGGGGGGGGTGTTTTAGGCACAACTAATACTAGGGAGATAGGGGTGCGGAATACCTACAAGGGGAAGTGGGAAGTGTGGGAGGGGGGGCAAGAAAAATTTAAAATAAATGGTTCAAAATGGTAAGTTTTATGGCCTTCTGAGGGATATTTTTATTGTCCTTGCATTATTCTATAAGTAATATTAGTCCAATTAAGTAAAATGGATTAAACTTTTAAAATTCTCTGAGCCCTAGGGGGAGTTTTATCCCCCAAATGCCCCCCTCGCTGGCCACTGGTCTGTAGATAAGGCATTTCAGGCAGAAATGTTGACCACACTACACGCACGTTAACTAAATATGTAACAAAGGCAACAATGAAAGTGCTTTCTCTCATGATATCACCCATCGATATCAAAATTCAGGTCCGGCTGAAGGTCGTGAGTGTGATGATGGAAGTAGTAGGGTGCCAGGGAAATAGAGAGGTGCCTGATTTTTTGCCAGGGTTAATGAACACTTCACCTGTTACCAGTTTTCCAATTACAGGCTTAAGGTGAATGTGTGGTCATAGCACTCGGACCACTACTTGCACTTCGAATATACCTGTGCAGATAAATGCATGGACAATGTATACGTGGCTGACCTGATCGAAAGATCGATTTATCTTTTGATGAGTTAACCGTAGTTTTAAAATCTAGTTTGAGAGATTTTCTTAAGGTTTCCTGGCAAAATTCACAGCTATTTCCAAGCTTTCTCATGGTAGATGAAATACACGGTTTTAAGGTTTTCACAGTTGAGCAGGGAACCCTTTTTTAATGATTCAAATCAAAATGGTCGAAGTCAGAGAGCCTGTTCCCAAAGTCCCTGACTATAAAATGCCCTGGCAACAAAATCCCAAGAAAAAGGAAGCGTGAGTGCGTGTAAAATTGGTTATTAAGGAGTGTGCAAAAAATATGAAGGCGATGAAAAATTATTACTCTTGCAAGGTGTTACTGCAAATGTCAAGTTTTGAAAGAAGTTTAAAAATAAGTTGAAGAAAATGGAAAACATTCTTTTCACTTAAATTTAAGTTATGCATTATCTGGGTTTTCACTCTAACTAAATTATAAAATTCATGGTTTTTTCCACGTTTTCACGGTCAAAATTTCATCAAAGTCATGGTTTGTAGATAAGGTATTTTAGGTATAAATATTGATCACATAACAATCACCGGCCACACGTTAACTAAAAATGTAACAAACGCAACAGACACCATGAATGCAAATGCAGTAATGAAAGTGACGTCTCATGACGTCAGCCATCATTAGCAAAATTCAGGACCAACTTAAGCTCGTGAGTGGGAAAATGGATAGAGCAG